>NC_069506.1:1047874-1335374 GCF_027579735.1 Bombina bombina | reverse complement strand
ATCAGCAAACCAAATAAAGAAAGAGGCGTTTCTACGCTGTGTACAAGACCTTTTACTAATGGGGGTGATCCACCCAGTTCCGCGGACGGAACACGGGCAGGGATTCTATTCAAATCTATTTGTGGTTCCCAAGAAAGAGGGAACCTTCAGACCAATCTTGGACTTAAAAATCCTAAACAAATTTCTAAGAGTTCCATCATTCAAAATGGAAACTATTCGAACCATCCTTCCCATGATCCAAGAGGGTCAGTACATGACCACAGTGGATTTAAAGGATGCCTACCTTCACATACCGATTCACAAGGATCATTATCGGTACCTAAGATTTGCTTTCCTAGACAGGCATTACCAGTTTGTAGCTCTTCCCTTCGGATTAGCTACGGCTCCAAGAATCTTTACAAAAGTTCTGGGCTCACTTCTGGCGGTACTAAGACCGTGAGGCATAGCGGTGACTCCGTACCTAGACGACATTCTGATACAAGCGTCAAGTTTTCAAACTGCCAAGTCTCATACAGAGATAGCTCTGGCATTTCTGAGGTCGCATGGGTGGAAGGTGAACGTGGAAAAGAGTTCTCTATTACCACTTACAAGAGTTCCCTTTCTAGGGACTCTTATAGATTCTGTAGAGATAAAAATTTACCTGACAGAGGCCAGGTTATCAAAACTTCTAAATGCTTGCAGAGTCCTTCATTCCATTCCACACCCGTCAGTAGCTCAGTGCATGGAAGTAATCGGCTTAATGGTAGAGGCAATGGACATAGTACCATTTGCACGCCTGCATCTCAGACCGCTGCAATTGTGCATGCTAAGTCAGTGGAACGGGGATTACTCAGATTTGTCCCCCCTACTAAGTCTGGATCAAGAGACCAGAGATTCTCTTCTATGGTGGCTCTCTCGGCCACATCTGTCCAAGGGGATGACCTTTCGCAGGCCAGTTTGGACGATTGTAACAACAGACGCCAGCCTTCTAGGCTGGGGCGCAGTCTGGAACTCCCTGAAAGCTCAGGGATTATGGACTCAGGAGGAGAAACTCCTCCCAATAAATATTCTGGAATTAAGAGCAATATTCAATGCTCTCCTAGCTTGGCCTCAGTTAGCAACTCTGAGGTTCATCAGATTTCAGTCGGACAACATCACGACTGTGGCTTACATCAACCATCAAGGGGGAACCAGAAGTTCCCTAGCGATGTTGGAAGTCTCGAAGATAATTCGCTGGGCAGAGTCTCACTCTTGCCACCTGTCAGCGATTTACATCCCAGGCGTAGAGAACTGGGAGGCAGATTTTCTAAGTCGCCAGACTTTTCATCCGGGGGAGTGGGAACTTCATCCGGAGGTCTTTGCTCAACTGATTCTTCGTTGGGGCAAACCAGATCTGGATCTCATGGCGTCTCGCCAGAACGCCAAGCTTCCTTGTTACGGATCCAAGTCCAGGGACCCGGGAGCGGTGCTGATAGATGCTCTGACAGCCCCTTGGGTCTTCAACATGGCTTATGTGTTTCCACCATTCCCGATGCTTCCTCGTTTGATTGCCAAGATCAAACAGGAGAGAGCTTCGGTGATTCTGATAGCGCCTGCGTGGCCATGCAGGACCTGGTATGCAGACCTAGTGGACATGTCGTCCTGTCCACCGTGGTCTCTGCCTCTGAGACAGGACCTTCTAATTCAGGGTCCTTTCAAACATCCAAATCTAATTTCTCTGAGGCTGACTGCATGGAGATTGAACGCTTGATTCTATCAAAGCGTGGCTTCTCGGAGTCGGTTATTGATACCTTAATACAGGCTAGGAAGCCTGTTACCAGAAAAATTTACCATAAGATATGGCGTAAATATTTATATTGGTGCGAATCCAAGAGTTACTCATGGAGTAAGGTTAGGATTCCTAGGATATTGTCTTTTCTACAAGAGGGTTTAGAAAAGGGCTTATCTGCTAGTTCGTTAAAGGGACAGATTTCTGCTCTGTCTATTCTTCTACACAAACGTCTGGCTGAAGTTCCAGACGTTCAGGCTTTTTGTCAGGCTTTAACTAGGATTAAGCCTGTGTTTAAGACTGTTGCTCCGCCGTGGAGCTTAAACTTAGTTCTTAATGTTCTTCAAGGCGTTCCATTTGAACCCCTTCATTCCATTGATATCAAGCTGTTATCCTGGAAAGTTTTGTTTTTGATGGCTATTTCCTCGGCTCGAAGAGTCTCTGAGTTATCTGCCTTACATTGTGATTCTCCTTATCTGATTTTTCATTCAGACAAGGTAGTTCTGCGTACTAAACCTGGGTTCTTACCTAAGGTAGTTACTAACAGGAATATCAATCAAGAGATTGTTGTTCCATCACTGTGTCCTAACCCTTCTTCAAAGAAGGAACGACTTTTGCATAATTTGGACGTAGTCCGTGCCCTGAAGTTCTATTTGCAGGCAACTAAAGATTTTCGTCAAACTTCTTCCCTGTTTGTCGTTTACTCTGGACAGAGAAGAGGTCAAAAGGCTTCGGCTACCTCTCTCTCTTTTTGGCTTCGTAGCATAATACGTTTAGCCTATGAGACTGCTGGACAGCAGCCCCCTGAAAGAATTACAGCTCATTCCACTAGAGCTGTGGCTTCCACCTGGGCCTTTAAAAATGAGGCCTCTGTTGAACAGATTTGCAAGGCTGCGACTTGGTCTTCGCTTCACACCTTTTCAAAATTTTACAAATTTGACACTTTTGCTTCTTCAGAGGCTGTTTTTGGGAGAAAGGTACTTCAGGCAGTGGTTCCTTCTGTTTAATGTTCCTGCCTTGTCCCTCCCTTCATCCGTGTACTTTAGCTTTGGTATTGGTATTCCATAAGTAATGGATGACCCGTGGACTGACTACACTTAACAAGAGAAAACATAATTTATGCTTACCTGATAAACTTATTTCTCTTGTAGTGTAGTCAGTCCACGGCCCGCCCTGTCTTTAAGGCAGACCTAAATTTTAATTAAACTCCAGTCACCACTGCACCCTATGGTTGCTCCTTTCTCGTCTGCTTTGGTCGAATGACTGAATATGACATGTGAGGGGAGGAGCTATGTAGCAGCTCTGCTGGGTGATCCTCTTGCAGCTTCCTGTTAGGAAGAGATATATATTCCATAAGTAATGGATGACCCGTGGACTGACTACACTACAAGAGAAATAAATTTATCAGGTAAGCATAAATTATGTTTTTTAGTTTGTTTTTAGTTATAGCTATTTTAGGGGGATATCTGTGTGTGCAGGTGACTATTACTGTGCATAATTATTAGGCAACTTAACAAAAAACAAATATATACCCATTTCAATTATTTATTTTTACCAGTGAAACCAATATAACATCTCAACATTCACAAATATACATTTCTGACATTCAAAAACAAAACAAAAACAAATCAGTGACCTATATAGCCACCTTTCTTTGCAAGGACACTCAAAAGCCTGCCATCCATGGATTCGGTCAGTGTTTTGATCTGTTCACCATCAACATTGCGTGCAGCAGCAACCACAGCCTCCCAGACACTGTTTAGAGAGGTGTACTGTTTTCCCTCCTTGTAAATCTCACATTTGATGATGGACCACAGGTTCTCAATGGGGTTCAGATCAGGTGAACAAGGAGGCCATGTCATTAGATTTTCTTCTTTTATACCCTTTCTTGCCAGCCACGCTGTGGAGTACTTGCATGTGATGGAGCATTGTCCTGCATGAAAATCATGTTTTTCTTGAAGGATGCAGACTTCTTCCTGTACCACTGCTTGAAGAAGGTGTCTTCCAGAAACTGGCAGTAGGACTGGGAATGGAGCTTGACTCCATCCTCAACCCGAAAAGGCCCCACAAGCTCATCTTTGATGATACCAGCCCAAACCAGTACTCCACCTCCACCTTGCTGGCGTCTGAGTCGGACTGGAGCTCTCTGCCCTTTACCAATCCAGCCACGGGCCCATCCATCTGGCCCATCAAGACTCACTCTCATTTCATCAGTCCATAAAACCTTAGAAAAATCAGTCTTGAGATATTTCTTGGCCCAGTCATGACGTTTCAGCTTGTGTGTCTTGTTCAGTGGTGGTCGTCTTTCAGCCTTTCTTACCTTGGCCATGTCTCTGAGTATTGCACACCTTGTGCTTTTGGGCACTCCAGTGATGTTGCAGCTCTGAAATATGGCCAAACTGGTGGCAAGTGGCATCTTGGCAGCTGCACGCTTGACTTTTCTCAGTTCATGGGCAGTTATTTTGCGCCTTGGTTTTTCCACACGCTTCTTGCGACCCTGTTGACTATTTTGAATGAAACGCTTGATTGTTCGATGATCACGCTTCAGAAGCTTTGCAATTTTAAGAGTGCTGCATCCCTCTGCAAGATATCTCACTATTTTTGACTTTTCTGAGCCTGTCAAGTCCTTCTTTTGACCCATTTTGCCAAAGGAAAGGAAGTTGCCTAATAATTATGCACACCTGATATAGGGTGTTGATGTCATTAGACCACACCCCTTCTCATTACAGCGATGCACATCACCTAATATGCTTAATTGGTAGTAGGCTTTCGAGCCTATACAGCTTGGAGTAAGACAACATGCATAAAGAGGATGATGTGGTCAAAATACTCATTTGCCTAATAATTCTGCACTCCCTGTGTGTATATATGTGTGTGTGTGTGTGTATATATATATATATATATATATATATATATATATCTCTATAGTGTGTGTATATGGTGTGTGTTTGTATATGGTGTATGTGTGTGTATAGTGTGGGTGTGTGTGTATATATATATATATATATATATCTATAGTGTGTGTATATGGTGTGTGTGTTTGTATATGGTGCATGTGTGTGTATAGTGTGTGTGTGTGTGTGTATATATATATATATATATATATATATATATATCTATAGTGTGTGTATATGGTGTGTGTGTGTGTGTGTTTGTATATGGTGTATGTGTGTGTATAGTGTGGGTGTGTGTGTATATGGTGTATACACAGGCTGTACATGAACCTGTCCTCATGCACACTGAGTAAGGGCAACAAACACAGCAACACCAGCTTCTTAAAGACACTGCAGAAAATATTTCACTAAAAAAAATCTCATTGCAGAAAATGAAAAAAAGTTCTGCCTCTGGGCTGGAAACTAGTTTTATTATTGCCTTCCTAGGAGGAAGGTGAAGAATAAAGGTGTGTCACAATCTGGTGTATGTGTTCAGGAGATGGACCCTCTGGGCAATGGTAGGGCGTTAGAGACACTGACCCTTGACCCGAAAATGAGAATCCTAGATGTGGATAGTTGACATTCAGTGATTCATAATTGCAGAGAATTATTACAGGGTTCAGGAACTGTAAAAACATAATTTATGCTTACCTGATAAATTAATTTCTCTTGTGATGTATCGAGTCCACGGATTCATCCATTACTTGTGGGATATTCTCCTTCCCAACAGGAAGTGGCAAAGAGAGCACCCACAGCAGAGCTGCCTATATAGCTCCCCCCTTAACTCCACCACCCCAGTCATTCGACCGAAGGCTAGGAAGAAAAAGGAGAAACCATAGGGTGCAGTGGTGACTGAAAGTTTCAAAAATAAAAATACAAATGCCTGTCTTAGAAAAAACAGGGCGTGCCGTGGACTCGATACATCACAAGAGAAATTAATTTATCAGGTAAGCATAAATTATGTTTTCTCTTGTAAGATGTATCGAGTCAACGGATTCATCCATTACTTGTGGGATACCAATACCAAAGCTTTAGGACACGGATGAAGGGAGGGACAAGACAGGGACCTTTAAACAGAAGGCACCACTGCTTGAAGAACCTTTCTCCCAAAAATAGCCTCCGAAAAAGCAAAAGTATCAAATTTGGAAAAAGTATGAAGCGAAGACCAAGTCGCCGCCTTACAAATCTGTTCAACAGACGCGTCATTTTTAAAAACCCATGTGGAAGCCACAGCTCTAGTAAAATGAGCAGTAATTCTTTCAGGAGGCTGCTGTCCAGCAGTCTCATAGGCCAAACGGATGATGCTTCTCAGCCAAAAAGAAAGAGAGGTAGCCGTAGCCCTTTGACCTTTCCGTTTACCAGAATAAACAACAAACAATGAAGATGTCTGAAGGAAAACTTTGGTTGCTTATAAGTAAAATTTTAAAGCACAAACCACATCAAGAATGTGCAATAAACGTTCCTTTTTTGATGAAGGATTAGGACACAAAGAAGGAACAACAATCTCTTGATTGATATTCTTAATAGAAACAAAACTTTCCAAGATAAAAGCTTAATATCTATGGAATGCATGGATTCAAAAGGAACCCCTTGAAGAACCTTAAGAACTAAATTTAAGCTCCAAGGCGGAGCAACCGATTTAAATACAAGCTTAATTCTGACCAAAGCCTGACTAAATGCTCGAACGACTGGGACCTCTGCCAGACGTTTGTGTAGTAAAATAGACAAAGCAGAGATTTGTCCCTTTAGAAAACTAGCTGATAATGCCTTCTCCAAACCCTCTTGGAGAAAAGACAAAACTCTAGGAATCCTAACCTTACTCCAAGAGTAACCTTTGTATTCACACCAATAAAGATATTTGCTCCAAATCTTATGATAGATCTTCCTGGTGACAGGCTTTCTAGCCTGAATCAGGGTATCAATGACTGACTCAGATAAACCACGCTTTGCTAAAATCAAGCGTTCAATTTCCAAGCAGTCAGACGCAGAGAAATTAGATTTGGATGCGAGAACAGACCCCGGATTAGAAAGTCCCGCCTCATTGGCAGAGTTCACGGTGGAACCGAGGACATGTCCACTAGGTCTGCATACCAAGTCCTGCGTGGCCTAGCAGGAGCTATCAGGATCACCGAAGCTCTCTCCTGCTTGTTTCTGGCAACCAGACGTGGGAGGAGAGGAAACGGTGGGAATACATAAGCCAGATTGAAAAAACCAAGGCACTGCTAGAACATCTATCAGTACCGCCTTGGGATCCAGGGACCTGGACCCATAACGAGGAAGTTTGGCATTCTGACGGGACGCCATCAGATCCAAATCTGGCGTGCCCCATAGCTGAATTAGCTGGGCAAACACCTCCGGATGAAGTTCCCACTCCCCCGGATGAAAAGTCTGACGACTCAGGAAATCCGCCTCCCAGTTCTCTACTCCTGGTATGTGGATCGCTGATAGATGGCAAGAGTGATCCTCTGCCCATCAAATTATTTTGGTAACTTCCATCATCGTTAGAGAACTCCTTGTTCCTCCCTGATGATTGATATAAGCTACAGTCGTGATGTTGTCCGACTGAAACCTGATGAATTTGGCCGCAGCAAGCTGAGGCCACGCCTGAAGCGTATTGAAAATCGCTCTCAGTTCCAGAATGTTTATCGGAAGAATCGATTCCTCCCGAGACCATAAACCCTGAACTTTCAGGGAGTTCCAGACTGCACCCCAGCCTAACAGGCTGGCATCTGACGTTGAGTGATAGCGTTCCCAGCAACTTCTGCGGACCTGGCGTGACAACCGGAAGTGACGCCGGCTACTTTGCAATGTTCCCCATAGAGAGCCAACGGAGTGCCGTAGCAGTGGCGAAACCAAGCCACCATACAGATACGAAGAGAGGAAGTGAAGCAGGCACTACTCAGGAGGTACCGTAAAAAATAGATCCTTTATTTCAACATGTTTTAAAAGGTAAAAAGCTTGGCGCTGAAAGAAGCGTTCCAGAAAAAAGTGCAAAAAGGTAATGACAAGTACAAGGCAGGGGTAGTGTGACACAAAGAGTCTGACTAGTTTCGAGTCCTTACAGGACTCTTATTCATAGACATGAGAAGGGAGAGGGGAAGCCCACATTTAAAGGAAAGCCTGAAAAAGCAGCTGGTTCCAATCTAAATTAATTAGGTAACCAGGTAATGGTTAACCTCTAAATGTTCGGGCACCTCCTGATCCTAAACAAGAAAGTTAAAAACAAGATAATGAGAATCCCAGTAACATGCTGTTAAATTTAACAGTTGATAATCTCATTTACATATATTTGACACATATTTAACTAGAAGAAAGTGCACATAAACAATCACTGTGTACAATGTATATACAAAGATTGCAATTCTTTTTAGAAATCCTTAATTTTGTAAAATAATAACGTTGCAAACTGTTATCTTAACATTGGATATCATAAATGTGATTTTGAGAAAATATATATATTGTTATCCTAATTTTTGATTTTTTGACTTTTTGACAAAGGATTCTACATCTGGCATCTGACGTTACTATGGGCCACTCTGACCTGTGGAAACACATTCCCTGAGACAACCACCAGAGAAGAGAATCTCTGGTCTCCTGGTCCAGATGCAGTTGAGGAGAAAGATCTGCATAATCCCCATTCCACTGTTTGAGCATGCTTAGCTGCAGTGGTCTGAGATGTAGGCGGGCAAAAGGAACTATGTCCATTGCCGCTACCATGAGACCGATTACCTCCATACACTGAGCCACTGATGGCCGAGGAATGGAATGAAGAGCTCAGCAAGTGGTTAAGATCTTCGATTTTCTGACCCCCGTCAGAAATTTTTTAATTTCCACCGTGTCTATCAGAGTTCCTAGAAGGAAACTTTTGGCCGGAAGGGGAGGAGCTAGCAGCATGCTGAACGCTAGCACCTAGCTCTAAATTGAAGGGCAAGTTACATCTCCCGTCTGCGTTTATCCTTGGCCAGTGAGGTATCACCCTGACCTGGATGCTTCTACAGCAGAGACCGGTATCCCTTATGCAGATTGACTCTGGAGCTGAGTCGCTACGCTAAGGCGTTCTAAAACGGATCTACTCCATTCTGAACACCAGACAAATCCTACTCAACTACAGTCTGAAGTGGAGCTGAGACAGGGCTGCGGTAGCTCAGGGTGGCGATCACGGAGGTGTCCGGGATTGGCGCTCTTTCAACTTACCGCGGCTGGAGAAGCTCCCGCTTAGAAGACCTACAGTCTGTCCCTGCCGTTCCACGACACAGGAAGTGTGCACTCCAGACCCGGAACCGCCAAACAACGACGGATCTGTTTGCTTGACTGAGCGAGGCTCGGAGCTGTGCCGGACTTGGGGGTAGGAGTAACGCTGTCCCTGGCTGGTAAGGCTGTTTATTCCTCCATAATTTGGGATTGACTGTTGTTACCTCACTGCATAATGGAATCTATGATAACTTTGTTCTAATAATTGGTGGCACCTAAGGAAAGGGCAAGGTCCGAGGTCTACCCTAGACTTGTATATTACATGTGGGTCTGATATTGCCCTTATTCAAACATAACTCTGACACCCTATTAAAAGAAGTTGGGGAGAAACTAAGAGACATCTGCATTTGTATTCTGATCAACCTGAGAGACATTATGGGCAACCCAGGACTTTTTTCTTGAACAAATACTAAACTACCTAAAAGCTTGATTAGAGTACTGACAAACATATGGATGTAGTTTTTGCCACTTAGCCCTTACTATGTTACTGTCATATAAATCTGGGTAAAAAGGGCTATAGAATCATAACATTGTCAGCTTGGTCTCCCAAATCACCCAAACCTTACGAGGGGAATTAAACCTAAGTTCACCCCCTAGAGGGGCCATTAAAGTTTACTGTTACCTATACTGGGTCAAAAAAAAACAAAAAACCTCTGTTACCTAAACGTGTGGGAGTCCCCTCTTTTCTGCTTAGTCTGCTTAGATGTATTCTTTTTTCTTCTTTTTTTTTTTTTTTTTTTGTTATCTCAGATAATAAATTTAAAGTTTAAGTAGAAGAGGAAAGATTGAACAAGGGTTAAGTTCACAGAAGGTTAAAGCGAGAGGTTTTAGTTTAAAACTCTAACTTTATTTCCCAGGTGGAAGCCGATAAAGCTATCTGTATTTAGCGGGCTTTTTTTCTTTTTTTTCCCCCGATTCAAAAGTTAACAACCTGAGATCACTGTATCATTGTTTAGGTGGCGTGTGTACGTAAAAAATTTTTTTTTTATTTTTTTTGTGTTTATTCACTTTGTTTGTTGTAGTTTGAATTTAGGCTCAATATATTGCATACAGTGTATTGTTTTTCACTATATATTGTGTTCAAGTCCTATGTGGACTATTTGATACATTTTAATTTTGCTACACGTTCTAAGCTCCAATCCAGCAATATAGAAAGCTGGTCCTCTCACCTTATTTTTTTTTCTTTTTCTTGCTGTGTCTATTTACACAACCTTATTCTGAGGCATCATTTATGGCCTCGCATTAATCACTTTTAACTTGGCTGATCTAAACACAGAATAGCAGTGAACGGACAATTTTCTATCTTTCATAACATTCACCAAGGGGTTTGCACTTCTCACTTTTTCACTCTTTCATTAACTACATGGAAAGATATATCTCACATTCTAGACTTTCATCACCTAACATGCCACCTAAAACAAAGGATAAAAAGCTCAAACCTAATGAGAATAGCCAAGAAATACAGATTCACAATGAATCTGGTGCGAGCATTTCAGATAACACCATTTTAATACAACAGATCTCAGAGCTTATTATGCCACAATTTGAAGCTCTAAAACAAGAAATGGCATCAGTTACTAATGAAATAAAACAATTCTCGTCTCGTATGAATGAGATAGAATCTCGAATTTCAGAGGTTGAAGATAGAACAGTAACACAAAAGCAGAAGAGTAATACACACGAAGATAAACTTTCTCAGCTCCAAGCCAAAATAGAAGAGTTGGAGGATAGGTCCAGACGCAACAACCTAAGGGTTGTTGGGTTGCCAGAAACTCCTGAGTTTCAGGATCTGATAAGTTTTGCAGCTATCCAGCTCCCGAAATTAGTAGGGAGCAACATTGAAAACATAAGAATACCAATAGAGAGAGCGCATAGACTAGGAACACCTAGAAGAAATCCAGATGGACATACAAGACCTAGAGTAGTAATCATTAAATTCCTTAACTTCCAAGACAAATTTCACATTCTCAGACTCTATCGGAAAAATAACAATATTACTATAGGATCAAATAGAATTCTTCTTTTCCAAGACTTCTCAATGGAGACCCAAAACAAGCGAAGGGAAATGGCCCCATTTTGCTCTCAATTAATAAAAGCCAATTTTAAGGCTAGACTTGTATCCCCGGCAAAGGTAATTTTGGATAAAGATGGCGAATCTCACAGCTTTACTAAGCTTGAGGAGATAAAGGCATATTGCCACAGTTTAGGCCTTTAACAACATACACAATAGTTGGCAAAATAGCCTCAAAAACAATCTAAAAAAAAATTTTATTATTTTGTCTATGATACTGGGAACTAAGATAGATAACAAAGTCCCATTTGACTCCCTGAAAAGGATTAAAGAAACACATGATCTGTTGAGAGGGAAAGGTAGAGGAGTGGGATTATGTGGTGAGGGGTCGGGAGGCCCGTTTTTTAGCAGTTATAAATATTTATTTTTTCCCCCTTTTTTTTTTTTTTTTTTTTCCCATGAAGGTTGGATTACCCCATGTTTTAATTTTTCCTTGGTTTGAATGGTTAAGTTAAAATTTCTCTCCTGGAATACTGGTGGGATATCATGCCCAAGTAAAAGGAAACAGATAATTAGACATCTTGGTCTTCAAAAACCAGATGTAGCACTTATACAGGAGACCCATCTTAAACCTAAAGAAGCCGCTAAACTCAAAAGTAAGTGGGTGGGGGAGGTAGTGTTTACCCCATATGATAAAGCTAAAAGAGGACTGGCTATTTTGATTAGCAAGCAGCTGAGCTATAATATAATTACAGTGGATAACGACCTCAATGGGAGATATCAAATTCTTGAGATTGAAATCAATGGTTTCAACTTTGTACTTTGTAATATCTATGGACCAAACCGGATAGATAAAAAATTCTGGGAAGATATTAGTTTGAAACTATTTCTTTACGCAGGGAAAAACTTAGTGGTAGCTGGCGATTTCAATATGGCCTATTCATATGTTCTAGATAGGTCAAGATCCAGGTACGCACCCAGGAAAGCTAGGGAAACAGATATTCTCCAAAAATTTTGTAAGAAATTAGCACTACAAGATGTATGGCGGGCACATAATCCGGACCGCCGGGAATACACATGTGTTTCCCGCGCGTATTGTGGCAAACCTAGCCACTTCTGGACTATAACATAAGAAAGGTTGTCTATAGGCTGTATATTGTGCTATGTAGATGTGACAGACCCTTCTGTCAGCACTGAAAGAGTTAACTGTGTTCAGCTTTAGCCTCAGCTATTGTGCACTGTCATTAATGTTATTGATACACAGTCCATTGTTTAATCAACCTCAGAGAGCAGACCCTAGATGATAAGGAAAGCCAAGTGTGTGTCTGTGTTTAAATTGTTATCAGCTTGAGCAAGGTATTCTATTGTATCATGTAAAAGGGCGTGTTCCCTCCATTCAATGTACAACATTCTTTCAACCCCCCTTCTGGGGGGGGTCAGACCTGCATAAATACTGGGCATATGAGCCTTAATAAAAGTCATTCTGTTTAAACCTGACAACTGGCTGGGTTGTGAACTGCTGATTCCCTATGTAGGACATTGTTCCCTGGTGTTAACCCTTGGTATCCGGTTGGAGGCGTTACAATTGGTGGCAAGCGACGGAATGAACCTTATCGCCCAGAAGAGCAACTACACAAGCCAGTAACCTCAGGAAGAGGGGGATTACTACAATACTGACTAAGATGGAAGGAGTACCAGGGACCGAAGTGAATGGAGATGGATTATTCTAAGCTAAAGAGACAAACGTAAAAGGAACTTCTAGAAGCCAGGGGAAAGATAGGCAGCAGCAAACCCAAGGCTATATTAATTGCTGAGCTGATGGAGGGAGACAGAGCTCGCAGCGCTACGCCTCCAGCAGCCATGGAGGAGACCCTATACCAGAGGGAAATGAGGACCAGGCTGGAATTTTTACCCCAACCTGTACCACGGGATATGCTATCCGTGGTAATGGCAGATGTGCAGGAGTACGTGATGGCACACAGTCCGCGGAATGCATCCTCCCGAGCAGAATCCATTTTGGACGCACTCAGCAACCCAGTAAGACCCAAAATCCCATACCATGCATTTAAAATGTTTTGTGAGGAGAAGGATGAGATTGATGGGTATTTACAGGATTTTGAGAGACTGTGCGAGTTACATGATTTGGAGCAGTCCGTATGGGTGCCGGTGCTAGCAGGCAAGCTAGCCGGTAGGGCAGCGGAAGCGTATCGCGCTGTACCCAGGGAGGACAGCAAGGATTACGCTAAAGTGAAGAGAGCGATCTTGGAAAGATATGCCATTACCTCAGAGGCATACCGGCGCAAGTTTAGAGGCCTGCGCAAGCCAGAAAGAGATTCCCATGCAGAGTGGGCCCACAAGCTGGATCAAGCATCTCAGGGGTGGATACAGGCCAGCCAAGCTACCACCATGGAAGAATTGCGACAACTGATGCTGTTGGAGCAATTCTTTAACGGCTTGTCCCCAGAAGCCCAAGAATGGGTGAGAGATCGAAAACCCCTCACCTTAACCGAAGCAGCCAGATTAGCAGACCAGCATTTTGATGCCAGGAGGCACCATGGACTACAGCCTAACAACGGACGGGCTAATATACAATGCCACACCTGCAAGCAGTGGGGACATATGGCACGTGAGTGCACCCAAAATCGGAGCAGACAAGCTTGGAACCAGGTCAGACAGAACCTGGCCCCAAGGGCGGCTGCTCAACATTACCAAACGGAGCCAGCCGCTCATGAGGTGTTGAGCACCCAAGCCGAGGAACCCCTGGGAATTCTGCATGAGGTGATGTCGGTCCAGGGACTTCGGGATTCGGGAGCTACTTTAACCCTGATAGCTCCCCATTTGGTGCCGGATACAGCACCCACTGGCGGATCCGTGGCAGTACGAGGGGCAGGGGGAGCAGTATACCGATTGCCCACTGCTAGAGTGGAGTACAGACCCCCAGTCACCCCAGCAGCTGCCAGTTACCAACCCCCGGCGCACCGCTATACCACACGGCCTCCGGCCACGAACTACCCTCAGAGAGCCCGGTTCAATTCGCGGGGCTACTCACAACCTATTCGGTGCTTTGGATGTAAGCAACTAGGGCACAAAAGACCAGAGTGTCCCCTAAACGCAGCGAATCAAGCACAGTCCTGGAGAAGACCCGCTGGCGGAATCCCACATAATCCTCAGCCTGTGGCCCGCTACGTAGAGGCGCCAGAATGCTGGGGCAGCCTACATGAAGCAGACCCCGTGCAAGCTGCCCACCGGAATAACCGGCAACGGGTTAAAGTGAATGGGAAGGAGGTCAGTTGTCTACGGGATACTGGTGCTACCATGACCTTGCTTCAAGAGAACTTGGTGCCTGAGAAACAGCACACTGGAGACACTGTGGCTGTGAGGGTAGCAGGGGGCACTGTGTTCCGCCTACCTGTTGCCAGGGTACATTTGGATTGGGGAGTGGGCGCTAGACTTGTGAATGTGGGGGTCAAGAAGGACTTACCTGCTGATGTTCTCCTTGGAAATGACTTGGCCCCCCTTGTTTCTGCCTATGCTCCCATGGATCCCGCTGATGTTAACCCTGTGACTACCCAATCCCAGTCCCTCCGGGAAGAGACGCTTCCATGTTTGGGGTGGGGGCAGTACTGAGCCAAGTTGGAGCAGATGGCGGAGAACACCCCGTAGCTTACTTGAGCCGAAAGTTGTTGCCCCGGACATCCCCAAGCCGATCCGTTGGGATCAGACTGTGTATGCCGGCTTGGTTCTGGGGGAGCATTGTGGCAAACCTAGCCACTTCTGGACTATAACATAAGAAAGGTTGTCTATAGGCTGTATATTGTGCTATGTAGATGTGACAGACCCTTCTGTCAGCACTGAAAGAGTTAACTGTGTTCAGCTTTAGCCTCAGCTATTGTGCACTGTCATTAATGTTATTGATACACAGTCCATTGTTTAATCAACCTCAGAGAGCAGACCCTAGATGATAAGGAAAGCCAAGTGTGTGTCTGTGTTTAAATTGTTATCAGCTTGAGCAAGGTATTCTATTGTATCATGTAAAAGGGCGTGTTCCCTCCATTCAATGTACAACATTCTTTCAACCCCCCTTCTGGGGGGGGTCAGACCTGCATAAATACTGGGCATATGAGCCTTAATAAAAGTCATTCTGTTTAAACCTGACAACTGGCTGGGTTGTGAACTGCTGATTCCCTATGTAGGACATTGTTCCCTGGTGTTAACCCTTGGTATCCGGTTGGAGGCGTTACACGTATTCTTCTTTTTCTAGAATTGATTACTTCTTAATAGCTAAACATATGTTGAAGATGAAGGTACGCGCAGACATTTGTGACATTGTGATTTCGGACCACGCAGTGATTACATTGGAGATAGGTTTGAGCGATAGAACCCCTTCAGGGAATCAAAGAGTACATTTTCCCCAACATCTTTTTAACAATCTCCACTTCAAAAAATGGATCCAAAATAGATGGTTTCAATTTAAAGCAGATAATAAGGAACATCTAAACAAACCAGAAATTTTCTGGGAAACGGCCAAAGCAGTTTTTAGAGGGGAAATTAAGGCATACATGGCAAAAATGCGGGCTATTTGGGGGAAAAGAGAGGAGCAGCTCTCAAATACCCTAGCTAATAACTATAGGAGATATCTTAATAACCCTTCGGTCGAACGATGGCAAATCTACAAGGACAGTAAGTCAGTATATGACACATTCTTAAAACAACACTCGGTTTCAGAAGAAACCAAACTGAAGGCCCTCTATTCAGGAGCACAAGGGGTCTCAGCTAAATATTTAGCTAGAATTGTTAAGATTAGGAAGCAGAAAAATTATATTCCAGCAGTCAAATTTCGAGATATTAGAGTAACAGACCCCCTAGAAATAAGAGAGGATTTTTTTCAGACATATCAAGAATTATATGCAGCTAAGCAGATCAATCTCTCTTCGAAGCAACAGTTTTGGCAAGGGGTGACTTTACCCCAAATCGAGACAGAAGATCTACGTAGGTTTAACGAACCGATTTCAGTACAAGAAGTTGTCAATGCGATAAAAAGATTAAAACTGGGGAAAGCACCTGGACCAGACTCCTTGCCCGCAGAGTTTTATAAGCTCCTGCTTGAACAGATTCCAACAGTTCTAGTCAATTTATTTAATGAATACTTTATTGGGAGCAAGTCCCAATCCCCCATATTCGCAGCATCTAACGTAGTTCTGATACCCAAGAAAGGCAAAGACTTGGAACTCCCTCTATCATATAGGCCTATCTCACTTTTGAATCAGGACTATAAAATTCTTACATATATTCTGGCTAGTAGATTGAAAGTCCCTCTAGAATATATGGTGCATCCTGACCAAACCGGGTTCATGATGGCTAGAAATCCGGTCAAAAATTTAAGGAAAGTCCAGTTGGTCCTCGATTATTATTGGAACAATTTTGAAAGACAGAGACACTCTCCCAAGCCAGATCTTGCACTTCTCACAATCGACGCTGAGAAAGCGTTTGATTCCATTATTTGGGACCATCTTCTCACGGCATTGGGTAAATTTGGTATATCAGGCGCTTTCCATCAATTCATCAGGCAGCTATACGATAAGCCATCTTCCTCAATTATAGTTAATGGAGAAGCTACCGAGAAGATAACGTTGGGTCGTGGTACCCGGCAAGGGTGTCCCTTGTCGCCCTTTCTTTTTAATTTATCTCTTGAACCACTAGCAATTTACCTAAGGCAAGAATTGCAGGGCATTCAGTTAGGAAGGCATAAGTTAGTTCTATCTCTTTTTGCTGACGACCTTCTATTATTTCTTAGTAATACGGCAACGTCTATCCCGCGATTATTAAATATTTGCAATTTGTTTAGTTCATTTTCAGGGTACAAAATAAACTATGCAAAATCAGAAATTCTATGGATACGTAAACCTACAAGTTTAAACAACTTTCCTTTTACAGAATCCACTCAGATTTCCTATTTAGGAATTAAGCTCACTAGGGATCCTAATCTCTGGTATGGGCTTAATTTCAAACAATGCATCAAGGCCCTAGCTACCAAACTACAGAGTTGGAGTAACCTCCCACTCTCACTTACAGCACGAATTATGCTAATTAAAGTGGTACTATTTCCCAAACTCTTGTATTTTTTGCAAAATCTCCCACTGCTCTTATACAAGAAAGACTTGATCTTCCTCAACCAGTCTTTCAATCAATTTATTTGGCAACGCAAGAAACCTCGGATGTCCCTACTTAAGTTAACCCTACCAAAAGCTTTTGGAGGGATGGCCTGTCCCAATCTGAAGTTTTATAACTATGCAGCAGTAGCTAAGTTCGCTCTAGATTGGATCACTGAAAAGAATCTCGTCTCATTTTATGAGATGGAATCTTGCCTAATAAAACCCTTTACACTAAAGGCTATCATACACCATACAGCTAGCAAATTACCTGACAAAATTAATCAGTTAATTACCTTTAAATTTATTATACAGGCTTGGCTGAATATTTGTAAGGAGTTGGCAATAGAATATCGGAAATCAGAAGTTCTACCAATTTTAGGCAATCCAAGTTTTCCAGCGGCCTTGATTCCTTCGACATTTTATGTATCACAGCTATGCGAAAATGATAATTTCAGGCTCCGGTTGTTTGAAAGTATCTCTCAACAGTTTGGACTCCCAAGGTCAAGCTTTTACACATATTTGCAACTCAGGCATTGGCTTGAGGAATTGAGACAAGAAACAGGTCCTGAGATAAACAACAGCGAGGTTAAGCAAGCCATAACACATTATCGTGAGGGGGTGAACACTATCTCCCAATTCTATGATATGATTATGAAGTCTTTGGGTACTAAGAATATCGAGGCTCTGACGAATAAGTGGCTCGAAGCAAATCTGAGGGTAGAGAGTGAGACCTTAAAGCAAAGTATTAAACTTGTTACTGGAGCCACATGTATGAGTGCGTGGAAAGAATCGCATTTGAAAATATTAAATAGGGTTTATCTCACGCCAGCTAGGCTGGCAAAATGGAGTCAAGCTAAAAGTAATTGCCCTAAGTGTTCCAAGGAAAAGGCAGACTTAACACATTGTTTCTGGGATTGCCCGAAAATAACTCAATTCTGGCAGAAGATTAATTTTTGGGCTAACAAGACAATGGGGGTAAAGTTTAAGCTGACTCTAAATCAGATATTCTTCCTATGCAATTATACCGTGGCTGTTCCCAACAACAGATTCATTAATTTGCTCATATTGACAGGTCGGAATTTAATTTTGAAATATTGGAGAAACCATAATCCCCCTAAATTTACAGACTTCCTGAAAGAAACACAACATCAAATGGTGATGGAACAATGTAACTTAAGAGCTACCAATCCGAAACAGATCATTAGATTTTATAACAAATGGAAGAACTATATTCTTGCTCTCCCTGTTGAGATGCAGAGACAGGCGGTCCTCCAACATCAATCATCTATTTGGGTACAACAGCAAATAGACCGGGGTATATTTCCTAGATCGTGGTTTAGGAACGAATAAGGGGAGTCGTCCTCCCCAACTCCTTCTATTAGTCCTTTTTTTTTTTTTTTTTTCTCTCTTCCGGCCCCCCTCGCTTCCCACAAGTCGCCACCCAGATATCAGATCGGATTCTCATTTCAAGTTTTCTAGCCTTTAAGTTAGCGAACTCACCACACAATTTCTGGAGAAGAAAGAGACAAGGGGGTATATTAAGATAAGCAGAATCAAGAAAGGTGAGAAGAAAGGGAAAGGAAAAATTTCATGTATGCTAGAGTACCAATGGAGATCGGGTTTCTTATCTATTTTACTTTTACCTACTTTTTGGTGGCTGTTTCCTGTTGATCCTTTTTCTTTTTCTTTTTGTTTCGTCTTTTCTTTTTTTTAAAATACATATCCATTTTTTGTTGGTAGCATAGGACATGTATACTTGAGTTTGTATAGAAGACTCTAAGTAACCAATTAATGTAACAAATTGCTAAGTAATTGCTGGTATTGCGCATTCTTGGTAGCTGCATGTTTTTCGATGAAAGAAGAACATAAAGGAAGGGAAAAGAAGAGAGAGAAAAAAGGGACAATATCTCACGAACTCTAGACAGATTGTTTAGCTAAAGCTATGTGTATATACTTAGATTTTGACCAAAAAATATGGAAACCATATATGTTCACTGTTTATTGTTATTAGTTTTGTTTATTGCAAAAGAAAAAAAATTCTTCTTTTCTGGAAATGGATGGTCCAGACTGTAAGGGACTTTACTTTCTTACTGGAGGGTGAAGCCCTAAAACCAGCATTCTTTTTGAATACTCATATGGACTCAGACTTATATGCTGCAAATGGACTTTATATCCCTTATGTGAGCAATTACCATGTTTCCAGATATGCTACTGTTTATTTCATTTCTGATTTATGTATGTTACAAACTGTAATAAAATATTTAAAAAAAAAAAGATAAAAAAAAGAAGGAAACTTTTGTTTGAGGGAAGAGAGGACTCTTCCTTATGTTCACCTTCCACCCGTGAGAGCTCAGAAAAGTCAACACGGTGTCCATATGAGATTTGGCCAGCTGGAAAGTTGACGCCTGAATTAAGATGTCATCCAGATAAGGCGCCACTGCTATGCCCCGTGGACGAAGAACCGCCAGAAGGGACCCTAGCACCTTGGTGAAAATTCTGGGAGCCGTGGCCAACCCGAATGGAAGGGCCACAAACTGGTAATGCCTGTTTAGAAAGGCAAATCTGAGAAATTAATGATGATCTCTGTGAATAGGGATGTGTAGATAAGCATCCTTTAAATCCACGGTAGTCATATATTTTTTTTTAATTTTTTTTTTTTATATATACTTTTTATTAAGATTTTCATCTCACATATCATACATTGGAGATTCAAATGTCTCAAAAATCATATTACAATCAAGTATCGAACTGGCATCGGAAAACAGAAATACATATCAAACAATAATCTATATAGTGACTGTAAAATATTATAGTCCAGCATTAAATACCATGACTGTTCTAATTTAGCATATTTTCAGTAACCAGGATGAATGTAGCAACATTTTTGCCACGATATTTTACTTTACCTATTGGGATGCCAGGACATAAGAAAAAAGAGCGAAAGAAGAAGAAAAAAGAAAGAGAAGAAGAGAAAAAAACAAACAAAAAAAACCTTACTTATTACAATAAATACATATATAGCATTCCCCATGCTCTCTCTCCTCCACCCATCTCCCTACAGCCCCTGCCCCTTGTTGATACAACTGAACACTTTAGACTATCCACTGTAGGGGTAAAACCTCTGCTGTAATTAATTCCATAAAGGGTATAGCATTTATAAGCGGTGTAATAAATTGTTTTTGGCTTGGCATCGGCCAAGAGCAGATATACTTTTTCCATTTTTTAAAAAATTTTCTGTAGGATTTTATAGATCTCAATTTCAAGTCTTGCCGTTCTATTACCATTTGTAATTTAATAACGTTTACCAACTCCTGCATACTCGGTGCTGCTTTATTTTTCCATTTAGTAAATATTAAATTCCGTGCAGCTAAGATTATTGTATTCAGGAAGATCCTATCACCCACATTCCCCTTTTTACTCAGAAAGAATATTTGTAATGGATCTAATATCACCCTTACATTTTTATATTTATTTATCCAGTATTGTACTCTTAACCAAAATTGCTGAATTTTGGGGCATCCCCATAAACAATGTAATAAATTAGCTTTCTGTTCCCTACATCTGCTGCACTCGCTTTGTTGTACCGTAGCCCATTTACCTACTCTCTCTGGCGTCAGATGATATTGGTTTATTAATTTGAGCTGAGATTCTCTCCAGTTCACCCTATCTGTCGCTTCCTCTGCCAATTTAATACTTCCAGCGATCTCTTCTACTTGTATTGTAGTGAAATATTTATAAAGTTTATCTTTCAGGGTATTTATGTGAGATTGTCCCAGTATCAGCATTATTTGTTGGTACCAGTATGAGATCGACCTTATTCCTGCCTTGTAAATCTTAAGACCTGAGTCTATTTGAGCTTGTTGCCAGTCAGTGCCAAAATGGGTATTCTGTGTAACAATGTAGTGTCGGGTTTGCAGATATTGACCTTCCTGAATCAGAGGAAGAATAGTCCGAATGGTCTCCATCTTGAAAGATGGAACTTTGAGGAACTTGTTTAGAATCTTAAGATCCAAGATTGGTCTGAAAATTCCCTCTTTTTTGGGAACCACAAACAGGTTTGAGTAAAATCCTAGCCCCTGCTCCTCTCTTGGGACTGGGCGGATCACCCCCATGGTATATAGGTCTTCTACACAGCGTAAGAACGCCTCTCTCTTTGTCTGGTTTGCAGACAATCGAGAAATGTGAAATCTCCCCCTTGGAAGGGAGTCCTTGAATTCCAGAAAATATCCCTGGGACACCATTTTTAAAGCCCAGGGATCGTGAACATCTCTTGCCCAAGCCTGAGCAAAGAGAGAGAGTCTGCCCCCTACTAGATCCGGTTCTGGATCGGGGCAACCCCTACATGCTGTCTTGGTGGCAGCAGCGGACTTCTTGGGCTGTTTACCCTTGTTCCAAGTTTGGTTAGGTCTCCAGACTGACTTGGATTGTGCAAAATTTCCCTCCTGCTTTGAAGTAGAGGCAGTTAAAACAGGACCACTTTTAAAGTTCTGAAAGGAACGAAAATTATTTTGATTAGCCCTTGTCTTAATTGATCTATCCTGAGGAAGGGCATGACCCTTCCCTCCAGTGATGTCTAAAATAATCTCTTTCAGTTCAGGCCCGAAAAGGGTCTTTCCTTTGAAAGAGATGTTCAAAAGCTTAGATTTAGATGACACATCAGCAGACCAGGACTTAAGCCATAACGCTCTGCGTGCTAAAATGGCAAGACCTGAACTTTTTGCCACTAATTTAGCCAGTTGAAATGCAGCATCTGTAATAAAAGAATTAGCCAACTTAAGAGCCTTAATTCTATCCAAAATCTCTTCTAAAGGAGTCTCCATCTGAAGAGCCTCTTCTAGAGCCTCAAACCACAAAGCAGCTGCAGTAGTAACAGGAATGATGCAAGCAATAGGTTGAAGAGAAAAACCTTGATGAACAAATATTTTCTTCAGAAGACCCTCTAATTTTTTATCCATAGGATCTTTGAAAGCACAACTGTCCTCAATAGGTATAGTTGTACGCTTAGACAGAGTAGAAATAGCTCCCTCCACCTTAGGGACTGTCTGCCATGAGTCCCGCAAGGTGTCAGATATAGGAAACATTTTCTTAAAAACAGGAGGGGGAGAGAACGGAATACCTGGTTTATCCCTCTCCTTAGCAATAATATTTGCAATCCTCTTAGGGACTTGAAAAACATCAGTGTAAACAGGAACCTCTAAATATTTACACAATTTCTCTGGAACCACTATAGGGTCACAATCATCCAGAGTTGCTAATACCTCCTTAAGCAATAAACGGAGGTGTTCAAGTTTAAATTTAAAGGCCGTCATATCAGAATCTGTCTGAGGAAGTGTCTTTCCTGAATCAGAAATCTTTCCATTTAGATAACAAATTCCTCACCCCTTCAGAGCATTGTGAGGTCATATCAGATACGGCTACTAAAGCGTGAGATAGCTCAGTATTTTTCCTTAACCCAGAACTATCCCGCTTTCCTTGTAAACCAGGCAGTTTTGATAAAACCTCTATGAGGGTTGTATTCATAACTGTGGCCATGTCATGCAAAGTAAATGAACCTGACGCACTAGAGGTACCTGGCGTCACTTGTGCGGGCGTTACTGGTTGTGACACTTTTGGAGAGCTAGAAGGCGAACCCTCATTTGCATCTGACTGAGAATCATTTAAAGCTCTATTTTTAAATGCTAACATATGATCCTTCTAATTTATAGACATACAGTATCCGTACATTTGGGACACATTCTAAGAGGGGGTTCCACAATGACTTCCAACATATTGAACAAGGACTAGCAATGCAACAAGCAAGTTTGGAAAACACTTTAATCAAAGTAAAAAACACTTAGAAATAAAACGGTACTGTGCCTTTAAGAGAAAAAAAGCTGCACAAGTTCTGCAAAACAGTGTAAAAAAGCAGTAAACTTAATGAAATTTTTACAGTAGCATCCTACAGCCTTAGTAACTTTGCACAACTATGCAAATAACCAATTAACCCCTTAATGGCAAAACCGGATTGAAAAAACATCAAAACTAGTAAAAAAGACTTTCAGCACCCTGCCACAGTTCTGCTGTGGCTCCTACCTGCCCTTCAGAACGATTTGTGGGGAAAAAAACCTCGTTTACAACCCTCCAACACAGCAGGAACCCTTGGAGAAGCAGTTGGATGACTCAGAGAAAAAGAAAACTGCACAACTGAGGCCGAAAATAGGCCCCTCCCACCTCACTCGTTTTTTGAGGCCTAGTAAAAGAAAACACCTGAGTGTTTTCTAAATAATTATGTGGGTTAAAAAACCCAAACACAAGCCACAATGACCCCTCAGTCCCTTACAAAAAACGTTTAAAAATGCTTTCCTTTTGAAAAATAAAAACGTTTTTATCTTTTAAAAATGGTGTCACCAATAACAAACAAACAAGCTCTTCAAGTAAGCTGAAACTTCTATGACTTTAATCCAAGTAAATCAAATGAAATACAGCTTACCCTTCCCTCATGGGAATATTACCAGCCTTTTCTAGAATTAACACAGTCTGTCTAGAAAAATATAGACTAAACATACCTCATATGCAGCTTAGCCTGCAAACTGTTCCCCCAACCAAACTTTTTCCTGTACTCTTCAGCTCTGTGAGAACAGCAGTGGATCTTAGTTACAAAGTGCTAAGATCATAATCCTCCTTGCAGAAATCTTCATCCCTTTTCTGCCAGAGAGTAAATAGTACGCACTGGTACCATTTAAAATAACAAACTTTTGTTTGAGAAAATAAAAAACCAACATTTTTGTTAACACACTCATTACCATTTCCTAGCAGTTAGAGTAGGCAAAGAGAATGACTGGGTGCTCTCTTTGCCACTTCCTGTTGGGAAGGAGAATATCCCACAAGTAATGGATGAATCCGTGGACTCGATACATCTTACAAGAGAAACACATTTATGCAACATATTCAGGCTCCATAAAAAACAGGTAATATAGAGCATCAGAGTAAATAACTGCAGACTAGACAAACACAGCAAAATATCTGGCAACTGAGACATGCAGCAGGGCACAGAGTACAATATAGTAATTGTGATGCTGCAGGATTCAGAATGTATGATATAGCTGTAGCAAATGACTGAATAATTACTGGAATACAAATGAGTAGTTGCAGGATTTAGAGTACACATAGTAGCTGAAGCAGATCACTGAATTAATGACCACAAACAGAATGGTAACTGACATATATAGCAGATGACTGAATGAGTACAGCAATACAGACCTGTAACTGAGATGTGTTACACAGTACAGAGTATAATACAGATGTAACAGGTGACTGAATGAGTACAGCAATACAGACCTGTAACTGAGATGTGTTACACAGTACAGAGTATAATACAGATGTAACACGTGACTGAATGAGCACAGCAATACAGACCTGTAACTGAGATGTGTTACACAGTACAGAGTATAATACAGATGTAACAGGTGACTGAATGAGTACAGCAATACAGACCTGTAACTGAGATGTGTTACACAGTACAGAGTATAATACAGATGTAACAGTGACTGAATGAGTACAGCAATACAGACCTGTAACTGAGATGTGTTACACAGTACAGAGTATAATACAGATGTAACACGTGACTGAATGAGTACAGCAATACAGACCTGTAACTGAGATGTGTTACACAGTACAGAGTATAATACAGATGTAACAGTGACTGAATGAGTACAGCAATACAGACCTGTAACTGAGATGTGTTACACAGTACAGAGTATAATACAGATGTAACAGACTGAATGAGTACAGCAATACAGACCTGTAACTGAGTTGTGTTACACAGTACAGAGTATAATACAGATGTAACAGACTGAATGAGTACAGCAATACAGACCTGTAACTGAGATGTATTACACAGTACAGAGTATAATACAGATGTAACAGGTGACTGAATGAGTACAGCAATACAGACCTGTAACTGAGATGTGTTACACAGTACAGAGTATAATACAGATGTAACAGGTGACTGAATGAGTACAGCAATACAGACCTGTAACTGAGATGTGTTACACAGTACAGAGTATAATACAGATGTAACAGTTACTGAATGAGTACAGCAATACAGACCTGTAACTGAGATGTGTTACACAGTACAGAGTATAATACAGATGTAACAGGTGACTGACTGAGTACAGCAATACAGACCTGTAACTGAGATGTGTTACACAGTACAGAGTATAATACAGATGTAACAGGTGACTGAATGAGTACAGCAATACAGACCTGTAACTGAGATGTGTTACACAGTACAGAGTATAATACAGATGTAACACGTGACTGAATGAGTACAGCAGTACAGACCTGTAACTGAGATGTGTTACACAGTACAGAGTATAATACAGATGTAACAGGTGACTGAATGAGTACAGCAATACAGACCTGTAACTGAGATGTGTTACACAGTACAGAGTATAATACAGATGTAACAGGTGACTGAATGAGTACAGCAATACAGACCTGTAACTGAGATGTGTTACACAGTACAGAGTATAATACAGATGTAACAGGTGACTGAATGAGTACAGCAATACAGACCTGTAACTGAGATGTGTTACACAGTACAGAGTATAATACAGATGTAACAGTTACTGAATGAGTACAGCAATACAGACCTGTAACTGAGATGTGTTACACAGTACAGAGTATAATACAGATGTAACAGGTGACTGACTGAGTACAGCAATACAGACCTGTAACTGAGATGTGTTACACAGTACAGAGTATAATACAGATGTAACAGGTGACTGAATGAGTACAGCAATACAGACCTGTAACTGAGATGTGTTACACAGTACAGAGTATAATACAGATGTAACACGTGACTGAATGAGTACAGCAGTACAGACCTGTAACTGAGATGTGTTACACAGTACAGAGTATAATACAGATGTAACAGTGACTGAATGAGTACAGCAATACAGACCTGTAACTGAGATGTGTTACACAGTACAGAGTATAATACAGATGTAACAGACTGAATGAGTACAGCAATACAGACCTGTAACTGAGATGTGTTACACAGTACAGAGTATAATACAGATGTAACAGGTGACTGAGTACAGCAATACAGACCTGTAACTGAGATGTGTTACACAGTACAGAGTATAATACAGATGTAACAGGTGACTGAATGAGTACAGCAATACAGACCTGTAACTGAGATGTTACACAATACAGAGTATAATACAGATGTAACAGTGACTGAATGAGTACAGCAATACAGACCTGTAACTGAGATGTGTTACACAGTACAGAGTATAATACAGATGTAACAGATTGAATGAGTACAGCAATACAGACCTGTAACTGAGATGTGTTACACAGTACAGAGTATAATACAGATGTAACAGGTGACTGAGTACAGCAATACAGATCTGTAACTGAGATGTGTTACACAGTACAGAGTATAATACAGATGTAACAGTGACTGAATGAGTACAGCAATACAGATCTGTAACTGAGATGTGTTACACAGTACAGAGTATAATACAGATGTAACAGACTGAATGAGTACAGCAATACAGATCTGTAACTGAGATGTGTTACACAGTACAGAGTATAATACAGATGTAACAGGTGACTGAATGAGCACAGCAATACAGACCTGTAACTGAGATGTGTTACACAGTACAGAGTATAATACAGATGTAACAGACTGAATGAGTTCAGCAATACAGACCTGTAACTGAGATGTGTTACACAGTACAGAGTATAATACAGATGTAACAGACTGAATGAGTACAGCAATACAGACCTGTAACTGAGATGTTACACAGTACAGAGTATAATACAGATGTAACAGTGACTGAATGAGTACAGCAATACAGACCTGTAACTGAGATGTGTTACACAGTACAGAGTATAATACAGATGTAACAGACTGAATGAGTACAGCAATACAGACCTGTAACTGAGATGTGTTACACAGTACAGAGTATAATACAGATGTAACAGTGACTGAATGAGTACAGCAATACAGACCTGTAACTGAGATGTGTTACACAGTACAGAGTATAATACAGATGTAACAGTGACTGAATGAGTACAGCAATACAGACCTGTAACTGAGATGTGTTACACAGTACAGAGTATAATACAGATGTAACAGGTGACTGAATGAGTACAGCAATACAGATCTGTAACTGAGATGTGTTACACAGTACAGAGTATAATACAGATGTAACAGTGACTGAATGAGTACAGCAATACAGACCTGTAACTGAGATGTGTTACACAGTACAGAGTATAATACAGATGTAACAGTGACTGAATGAGTACAGCAATACAGACCTGTAACTGAGATGTGTTACACAGTACAGAGTATAATACAGATGTAACAGACTGAATGAGTACAGCAATACAGACCTGTAACTGAGATGTGTTACACAGTACAGAGTATAATACAGATGTAACAGGTGACTGAATGAGTACAGCAATACAGACCTGTAACTGAGATGTGTTACACAGTACAGAGTATAATACAGATGTAACAGGTGACTGAATGAGCACAGCAATACAGACCTGTAACTGAGATGTGTTACACAGTACAGAGTATAATACAGATGTAACAGGTGACTGAATGAGTACAGCAATACAGACCTGTAACTGAGATGTGTTACACAGTACAGAGTATAATACAGATGTAACAGGTGACTGAGTACAGCAATACAGACCTGTAACTGAGATGTGTTACACAGTACAGAGTATAATACAGATGTAACAGTGACTGAGTACAGCAATACAGACCTGTAACTGAGATGTGTTACACAGTACAGAGTATAATACAGATGTAACAGACTGAATGAGTACAGCAATACAGACCTGTAACTGAGATGTGTTACACAGTACAGAGTATAATACAGATGTAACAGTGACTGAATGAGTACAGCAATACAGACCTGTAACTGAGATGTGTTACACAGTACAGAGTATAATACAGATGTAACAGTGACTGAATGAGTACAGCAATACAGACCTGTAACTGAGATGTGTTACACAGTACAGAGTATAATACAGATGTAACAGACTGAATGAGTACAGCAATACAGACCTGTAACTGAGATGTGTTACACAGTACAGAGTATAATACAGATGTAACAGACTGAATGAGTACAGCAATACAGACCTGTAACTGAGATGTGTTACACAGTACAGAGTATAATACAGATGTAACAGTTACTGAATGAGTACAGCAATACAGACCTGTAACTGAGATGTGTTACACAGTACAGAGTATAATACAGATGTAACAGGTGACTGACTGAGTACAGCAATACAGACCTGTAACTGAGATGTGTTACACAGTACAGAGTATAATACAGATGTAACAGACTGAATGAGTACAGCAATACAGACCTGTAACTGAGATGTGTTACACAGTACAGAGTATAATACAGATGTAACAGGTGACTGAATGAGTACAGCAATACAGACCTGTAACTGAGATGTGTTACACAGTACAGAGTATAATACAGATGTAACACGTGACTGAGTACAGCAATACAGACCTGTAACTGAGATGTGTTACACAGTACAGAGTATAATACAGATGTAACAGGTGACTGAATGAGTACAGCAATACAGACCTGTAACTGAGATGTGTTACACAGTACAGAGTATAATACAGATGTAACAGGTGACTGAATGAGTACAGCAATACAGACCTGTAACTGAGATGTTACACAGTACAGAGTATAATACAGATGTAACAGACTGAATGAGTACAGCAATACAGACCTGTAACTGAGATGTGTTACACAGTACAGAGTATAATACAGATGTAACAGGTGACTGAATGAGTACAGCAATACAGACCTGTAACTGAGATGTGTTACACAGTACAGAGTATAATACAGATGTAACAGTGACTGAATGAGTACAGCAATACAGACCTGTAACTGAGATGTGTTACACAGTACAGAGTATAATACAGATGTAACAGACTGAATGAGTACAGCAATACAGACCTGTAACTGAGATGTGTTACACAGTACAGAGTATAATACAGATGTAACAGTGACTGAATGAGTACAGCAATACAGACCTGTAACTGAGATGTGTTACACAGTACAGAGTATAATACAGATGTAACAGACTGAATGAGTACAGCAATACAGACCTGTAACTGAGATGTGTTACACAGTACAGAGTATAATACAGATGTAACAGACTGAATGAGTACAGCAATACAGACCTGTAACTGAGATGTGTTACACAGTACAGAGTATAATACAGATGTAACAGTTACTGAATGAGTACAGCAATACAGACCTGTAACTGAGATGTGTTACACAGTACAGAGTATAATACAGATGTAACAGGTGACTGAATGAGTACAGCAATACAGACCTGTAACTGAGATGTGTTACACAGTACAGAGTATAATACAGATGTAACAGGTGACTGAATGAGTACAGCAATACAGACCTGTAACTGAGATGTGTTACACAGTACAGAGTATAATACAGATGTAACAGGTGACTGAATGAGTACAGCAATACAGACCTGTAACTGAGATGTGTTACACAGTACAGAGTATAATACAGATGTAACAGGTGACTGAGTACAGCAATACAGACCTGTAACTGAGATGTGTTACACAGTACAGAGTATAATACAGATGTAACAGTGACTGAATGAGTACAGCAATACAGACCTGTAACTGAGATGTGTTACACAGTACAGAGTATAATACAGATGTAACAGACTGAATGAGTACAGCAATACAGATCTGTAACTGAGATGTGTTACACAGTACAGAGTATAATACAGATGTAACAGTGACTGAATGAGTACAGCAATACAGACCTGTAACTGAGATGTGTTACACAGTACAGAGTATAATACAGATGTAACAGACTGAATGAGCACAGCAATACAGACCTGTAACTGAGATGTGTTACACAGTACAGAGTATAATACAGATGTAACAGACTGAATGAGTACAGCAATACAGACCTGTAACTGAGATGTGTTACACAGTACAGAGTATAATACAGATGTAACAGGTGACTGAATGAGTACAGCAATACAGACCTGTAACTGAGATGTGTTACACAGTACAGAGTATAATACAGATGTAACAGACTGAATGAGTACAGCAATACAGACCTGTAACTGAGATGTGTTACACAGTACAGAGTATAATACAGATGTAACAGGTGACTGAATGAGTACAGCAATACAGACCTGTAACTGAGATGTGTTACACAGTACAGAGTATAATACAGATGTAACAGGTGACTGACTGAGTACAGCAATACAGACCTGTAACTGAGATGTGTTACACAGTACAGAGTATAATACAGATGTAACAGTGACTGAATGAGTACAGCAATACAGACCTGTAACTGAGATGTGTTACACAGTACAGAGTATAATACAGATGTAACAGTGACTGAATGAGTACAGCAATACAGACCTGTAACTGAGATGTGTTACACAGTACAGAGTATAATACAGATGTAACAGGTGACTGAATGAGTACAGCAATACAAACCTGTAACTGAGATGTGTTACACAGTACAGAGTATAATACAGATGTAACAGACTGAATGAGTACAGCAATACAGACCTGTAACTGAGATGTATTACACAGTACAGAGTATAATACAGATGTAACAGTGACTGAATGAGTACAGCAATACAGACCTGTAACTGAGATGTGTTACACAGTACAGAGTATAATACAGATGTAACAGTGACTGAATGAGTACAGCAATACAGACCTGTAACTGAGATGTGTTACACAGTACAGAGTATAATACAGATGTAACACGTGACTGAATGAGTACAGCAATACAGACCTGTAACTGAGATGTGTTACACAGTACAGAGTATAATACAGATGTAACAGGTGACTGAATGAGTACAGCAATACAGACCTGTAACTGAGATGTGTTACACAGTACAGAGTATAATACAGATGTAACAGGTGACTGAATGAGTACAGCAATACAGACCTGTAACTGAGATGTGTTACACAGTACAGAGTATAATACAGATGTAACAGTGACTGAATGAGTACAGCAATACAGATCTGTAACTGAGATGTGTTACACAGTACAGAGTATAATACAGATGTAACAGTGACTGAATGAGTACAGCAATACAGATCTGTAACTGAGATGTGTTACACAGTACAGAGTATAATACAGATGTAACAGTGACTGAATGAGTACAGCAATACAGACCTGTAACTGAGATGTGTTACACAGTACAGAGTATAATACAGATGTAACAGGTGACTGAATGAGTACAGCAATACAGACCTGTAACTGAGATGTGTTACACAGTACAGAGTATAATACAGATGTAACAGTGACTGAATGAGTACAGCAATACAGACCTGTAACTGAGATGTGTTACACAGTACAGAGTATAATACAGATGTAACAGGTGACTGACTGAGTACAGCAATACAGACCTGTAACTGAGATGTGTTACACAGTACAGAGTATAATACAGATGTAACAGTGACTGAATGAGTACAGCAATACAGACCTGTAACTGAGATGTGTTACACAGTACAGAGTATAATACAGATGTAACAGTGACTGAATGAGTACAGCAATACAGACCTGTAACTGAGATGTGTTACACAGTACAGAGTATAATACAGATGTAAGTGACTGAATGAGTACAGCAATACAGACCTGTAACTGAGATGTGTTACACAGTACAGAGTATAATACAGATGTAACAGTGACTGAATGAGTACAGCAATACAGACCTGTAACTGAGATGTGTTTACACAGTACAGAGTATAATACAGATGTAACAGTGACTGAATGAGTACAGCAATACAGACCTGTAACTGAGATGTGTTACACAGTACAGAGTATAATACAGATGTAACAGTGACTGAATGAGTACAGCAATACAGACCTGTAACTGAGATTGTGTTACACAGTACAGAGTATAATACAGATGTAACAGTGACTGAATGAGTACAGCAATACAGACCTGTAACTGAGATGTGTTACACAGTACAGAGTATAATACAGATGTAACAGTGACTGAATGAGTACAGCAATACAGACCTGTAACTGAGATGTGTTACACAGTACAGAGTATAATACAGATGTAACAGTGACTGAATGAGTACAGCAATACAGACCTGTAACTGAGATGTGTTACACAGTACAGAGTATAATACAGATGTAACAGTGACTGAATGAGTACAGCAATACAGACCTGTAACTGAGATGTGTTACACAGTACAGAGTATAATACAGATGTAACAGGACTGAATGAGTACAGCAATACAGACCTGTAACTGAGATGTGTTACACAGTACAGAGTATAATACAGATGTAACAGTGACTGAATGAGTACAGCAATACAGACCTGTAACTGAGATGTGTTACACAGTACAGAGTATAATACAGATGTAACAGTGACTGAATGAGTACAGCAATACAGACCTGTAACTGAGATGTGTTACACAGTACAGAGTATAATACAGATGTAACAGTGACTGAATGAGTACAGCAATACAGACCTGTAACTGAGATGTGTTACACAGTACAGAGTATAATACAGATGTAACAGTGACTGAATGAGTACAGCAATACAGACCTGTAAACTGAGATGTGTTACACAGTACAGAGTATAATACAGATGTAACAGGTGACTGAATGAGTACAGCAATACAGACCTGTAACTGAGATGTGTTACACAGTACAGAGTATAATACAGATGTAACAGTGACTGAATGAGTACAGCAATACAGACCTGTAACTGAGATGTGTTACACAGTACAGAGTATAATACAGATGTAACAGTGACTGAATGAGTACAGCAATACAGACCTGTAACTGAGATGTGTTACACAGTACAGAGTATAATACAGATGTAACAGGTGACTGAATGAGTACAGCAATACAGACCTGTAACTGAGATGTGTTACACAGTACAGAGTATAATACAGATGTAACAGGACTGAATGAGTACAGCAATACAGACCTGTAACTGAGATGTGTTACACAGTACAGAGTATAATACAGATGTAACAGTGACTGAATGAGTACAGCAATACAGACCTGTAACTGAGATGTGTTACACAGTACAGAGTATAATACAGATGTAACAGTGACTGAATGAGTACAGCAATACAGACCTGTAACTGAGATGTGTTACACAGTACAGAGTATAATACAGATGTAACAGTGACATAAAGAGTACAGCAATACAGACCTGTAACTGAGATGTGTTACACAGTACAGAGTATAATACAGATGTAACAGGTGACTGAATGAGTACAGCAATACAGACCTGTAACTGAGATGTGTTACACAGTACAGAGTATAATACAGATGTAACAGGTGACTGAATGAGTACAGCAATACAGACCTGTAACTGAGATGTGTTACACAGTACAGAGTATAATACAGATGTAACAGGTGACTGAATGAGTACAGCAATACAGACCTGTAACTGAGATGTGTTACACAGTACAGAGTATAATACAGATGTAACAGGTGACTGAATGAGTACAGCAATACAGACCTGTAACTGAGATGTGTTACACAGTACAGAGTATAATACAGATGTAACAGACTGAATGAGTACAGCAATACAGACCTGTAACTGAGATGTGTTACACAGTACAGAGTATAATACAGATGTAACAGGTGACTGAATGAGTACAGCAATACAGACCTGTAACTGAGATGTGTTACACAGTACAGAGTATAATACAGATGTAACAGTGACTGAATGAGTACAGCAATACAGACCTGTAACTGAGATGTGTTACACAGTACAGAGTATAATACAGATGTAACAGTGACTGAATGAGTACAGCAATACAGACCTGTAACTGAGATGTGTTACACAGTACAGAGTATAATACAGATGTAACAGGTGACTGAATGAGTACAGCAATACAGACCTGTAACTGAGATGTGTTACACAGTACAGAGTATAATACAGATGTAACAGGACTGAATGAGTACAGCAATACAGACCTGTAACTGAGATGTGTTACACAGTACAGAGTATAATACAGATGTAACAGGTGACTGAATGAGTACAGCAATACAGACCTGTAACTGAGATGTGTTACACAGTACAGAGTATAATACAGATGTAACAGTGACTGAATGAGTACAGCAATACAGACCTGTAACTGAGATGTGTTACACAGTACAGAGTATAATACAGATGTAACAGTGACTGAATGAGTACAGCAATACAGACCTGTAACTGAGATGTGTTACACAGTACAGAGTATGATACAGATGTAACAGTGACTGAATGAGTACAGCAATACAGACCTGTAACTGAGATGTGTTACACAGTACAGAGTATAATACAGATGTAACAGGTGACTGAATGAGTACAGCAATACAGATCTGTAACTGAGATGTGTTACACAGTACAGAGTATAATACAGATGTAACAGGTGACTGAATGAGTACAGCAATACAGACCTGTAACTGAGATGTGTTACACAGTACAGAGTATAATACAGATGTAACAGTGACTGAATGAGTACAGCAATACAGACCTGTAACTGAGATGTGTTACACAGTACAGAGTATAATACAGATGTAACAGACTGAATGAGTACAGCAATACAGAGCTGTAACTGAGATGTGTTACACAGTACAGAGTATAATACAGATGTAACAGGTGACTGAATGAGCACAGCAATACAGACCTGTAACTGAGATGTGTTACACAGTACAGAGTATAATACAGATGTAACAGGTGACTGAATGAGTACAGCAATACAGACCTGTAACTGAGATGTGTTTACACAGTACAGAGTATAATACAGATGTAACAGGTGACTGAATGAGTACAGCAATACAGACCTGTAACTGAGATGTGTTACACAGTACAGAGTATAATACAGATGTAACACGTGACTGAATGAGTACAGCAATACAGACCTGTAACTGAGATGTGTTACACAGTACAGAGTATAATACAGATGTAACAGGTGACTGAATGAGTACAGCAATACAGACCTGTAACTGAGATGTGTTACACAGTACAGAGTATAATACAGATTTAACAGTGACTGAATGAGTACAGCAATACAGACCTGTAACTGAGATGTGTTACACAGTACAGAGTATAATACAGATGTAACAGTGACTGAATGAGTACAGCAATACAGATCTGTAACTGAGATGTGTTACACAGTACAGAGTATAATACAGATGTAACAGTGACTGAATGAGTACAGCAATACAGACCTGTAACTGAGATGTGTTACACAGTACAGAGTATAATACAGATGTAACAGGTGACTGACTGAGTACAGCAATACAGACCTGTAACTGAGATGTGTTACACAGTACAGAGTATAATACAGATGTAACACGTGACTGAATGAGTACAGCAATACAGACCTGTAACTGAGATGTGTTACACAGTACAGAGTATAATACAGATGTAACAGGACTGAATGAGTACAGCAATACAGACCTGTAACTGAGATGGTGTTACACAGTACAGAGTATAATACAGATGTAACAGACTGAATGAGTACAGCAATACAGACCTGTAACTGAGATGTATTACACAGTACAGAGTATAATACAGATGTAACAGGTGACTGAATGAGTACAGCAATACAGACCTGTAACTGAGATGTGTTACACAGTACAGAGTATAATACAGATGTAACAGGTGACTGAATGAGTACAGCAATACAGACCTGTAACTGAGATGTGTTACACAGTACAGAGTATAATACAGATGTAACAGTTACTGAATGAGTACAGCAATACAGACCTGTAACTGAGATGTGTTACACAGTACAGAGTATAATACAGATGTAACAGTGACTGAATGAGTACAGCAATACAGACCTGTAACTGAGATGTGTTACACAGTACAGAGTATAATACAGATGTAACACGTGACTGAATGAGTACAGCAATACAGACCTGTAACTGAGATGTGTTACACAGTACAGAGTATAATACAGATGTAACAGACTGAATGAGTACAGCAATACAGACCTGTAACTGAGATGTGTTACACAGTACAGAGTATAATACAGATGTAACAGGTGACTGAATGAGTACAGCAATACAGACCTGTAACTGAGATGTGTTACACAGTACAGAGTATAATACAGATGTAACAGGTGACTGAATGAGTACAGCAATACAGACCTGTAACTGAGATGTTACACAGTACAGAGTATAATACAGATGTAACAGTGACTGAATGAGTACAGCAATACAGACCTGTAACTGAGATGTGTTACACAGTACAGAGTATAATACAGATGTAACAGTGACTGAATGAGTACAGCAATACAGACCTGTAACTGAGATGTGTTACACAGTACAGAGTATAATACAGATGTAACAGTGACTGAATGAGTACAGCAATACAGACCTGTAACTGAGATGTGTTACACAGTACAGAGTATAATACAGATGTAACAGGTGACTGAATGAGTACAGCAATACAGACCTGTAACTGAGATGTGTTACACAGTACAGAGTATAATACAGATGTAACAGTGACTGAATGAGTACAGCAATACAGACCTGTAACTGAGATGTGTTACACAGTACAGAGTATAATACAGATGTAACAGGACTGAATGAGTACAGCAATACAGACCTGTAACTGAGATGTGTTACACAGTACAGAGTATAATACAGATGTAACAGTGACTGAATGAGTACAGCAATACAGACCTGTAACTGAGATGTGTTACACAGTACAGAGTATAATACAGATGTAACAGGTGACTGAATGAGTACAGCAATACAGACCTGTAACTGAGATGTGTTACACAGTACAGAGTATAATACAGATGTAACAGTGACTGAATGAGTACAGCAATACAGATCTGTAACTGAGATGTGTTACACAGTACAGAGTATAATACAGATGTAACAGTGACTGAATGAGTACAGCAATACAGACCTGTAACTGAGATGTGTTACACAGTACAGAGTATAATACAGATGTAACAGTGACTGAATGAGTACAGCAATACAGACCTGTAACTGAGATGTGTTACACAGTACAGAGTATAATACAGATGTAACAGGACTGAATGAGTACAGCAATACAGACCTGTAACTGAGATGTGTTACACAGTACAGAGTATAATACAGATGTAACAGTGACTGAATGAGTACAGCAATACAGACCTGTAACTGAGATGTGTTACACAGTACAGAGTATAATACAGATGTAACAGTGACTGAATGAGTACAGCAATACAGACCTGTAACTGAGATGTGTTACACAGTACAGAGTATAATACAGATGTAACAGTGACTGAATGAGTACAGCAATACAGACCTGTAACTGAGATGTGTTACACAGTACAGAGTATAATACAGATGTAACAGGTGACTGAATGAGTACAGCAATACAGACCTGTAACTGAGATGTGTTACACAGTACAGAGTATAATACAGATGTAACAGGTGACTGAATGAGTACAGCAATACAGACCTGTAACTGAGATGTGTTACACAGTACAGAGTATAATACAGATGTAACAGTGACTGAATGAGTACAGCAATACAGACCTGTAACTGAGATGTGTTACACAGTACAGAGTATAATACAGATGTAACAGTGACTGAATGAGTACAGCAATACAGACCTGTAACTGAGATGTGTTACACAGTACAGAGTATAATACAGATGTAACAGTGACTGAATGAGTACAGCAATACAGACCTGTAACTGAGATGTGTTACACAGTACAGAGTATAATACAGATGTAACAGTGACTGAATGAGTACAGCAATACAGACCTGTAACTGAGATGTGTTACACAGTACAGAGTATAATACAGATGTAACAGTGACTGAATGAGTACAGCAATACAGACCTGTAACTGAGATGTGTTACACAGTACAGAGTATAATACAGATGTAACAGGTGACTGAATGAGTACAGCAATACAGACCTGTAACTGAGATGTGTTACACAGTACAGAGTATAATACAGATGTAACAGTGACTGAATGAGTACAGCAATACAGACCTGTAACTGAGATGTGTTACACAGTACAGAGTATAATACAGATGTAACAGGTGAATGAGTACAACAATACAGACCTGTAACTGAGATGTGTTACACAGTACAGAGTATAATACAGATGTAACAGACTGAATGAGTACAGCAATACAGACCTGTAACTGAGATGTGTTACACAGTACAGAGTATAATACAGATGTAACAGTGACTGAATGAGTACAGCAATACAGATCTGTAACTGAGATGTGTTACACAGTACAGAGTATAATACAGATGTAACAGTGACTGAATGAGTACAGCAATACAGACCTGTAACTGAGATGTGTTACACAGTACAGAGTATAATACAGATGTAACAGACTGAATGAGTACAGCAATACAGACCTGTAACTGAGATGTGTTACACAGTACAGAGTATAATACAGATGTAACAGGTGACTGAATGAGTACAGCAATACAGACCTGTAACTGAGATGTGTTACACAGTACAGAGTATAATACAGATGTAACACGTGACTGAATGAGTACAGCAATACAGACCTGTAACTGAGATGTGTTACACAGTACAGAGTATAATACAGATGTAACACGTGACTGAATGAGTACAGCAATACAGACCTGTAACTGAGATGTTACACAGTACAGAGTATAATACAGATGTAACAGACTGAATGAGTACAGCAATACAGACCTGTAACTGAGATGTGTTACACAGTACAGAGTATAATACAGATGTAACAGGTGACTGAATGAGTACAGCAATACAGACCTGTAACTGAGATGTTACACAGTACAGAGTATAATACAGATGTAACAGGTGACTGAATGAGTACAGCAATACAGACCTGTAACTGAGATGTGTTACACAGTACAGAGTATAATACAGATGTAACAGTGACTGAATGAGTACAGCAATACAGACCTGTAACTGAGATGTGTTACACAATACAGAGTATAATACAGATGTAACAGGTGACTGAGTACAGCAATACAGACCTGTAACTGAGATGTGTTACACAGTACAGAGTATAATACAGATGTAACAGGTGACTGACTGAGTACAGCAATACAGACCTGTAACTGAGATGTGTTACACAGTACAGAGTATAATACAGATGTAACAGGTGACTGAATGAGTACAGCAATACAGACCTGTAACTGAGATGTGTTACACAGTACAGAGTATAATACAGATGTAACACGTGACTGAATGAGTACAGCAATACAGACCTGTAACTGAGATGTGTTACACAGTACAGAGTATAATACAGATGTAACAGGTGACTGAATGAGTACAGCAATACAGACCTGTAACTGAGATGTGTTACACAGTACAGAGTATAATACAGATGTAACAGGTGACTGAATGAGTACAGCAATACAGACCTGTAACTGAGATGTGTTACACAGTACAGAGTATAATACAGATGTAACAGGTGACTGAATGAGTACAGCAATACAGACCTGTAACTGAGATGTGTTACACAGTACAGAGTATAATACAGATGTAACAGGTGACTGAATGAGTACAGCAATACAGACCTGTAACTGAGATGTGTTACACAGTACAGAGTATAATACAGATGTAACAGGTGACTGAATGAGTACAGCAATACAGACCTGTAACTGAGATGTGTTACACAGTACAGAGTATAATACAGATGTAACAGTGACTGAATGAGTACAGCAATACAGACCTGTAACTGAGATGTGTTACACAGTACAGAGTATAATACAGATGTAACAGGTGACTGAATGAGTACAGCAATACAGACCTGTAACTGAGATGTGTTACACAGTACAGAGTATAATACAGATGTAACAGGTGACTGAATGAGTACAGCAATACAGACCTGTAACTGAGATGTGTTACACAGTACAGAGTATAATACAGATGTAACAGGTGACTGAATGAGTACAGCAATACAGACCTGTAACTGAGATGTGTTACACAGTACAGAGTATAATACAGATGTAACAGGTGACTGAATGAGTACAGCAATACAGACCTGTAACTGAGATGTGTAACACAGATGTAACAGGTGACTGAATGAGTACAGCAATACAGACCTGTAACTGAGATGTGTTACACAGTACAGAGTATAATACAGATGTAACAGTGACTGAATGAGTACAGCAATACAGACCTGTAACTGAGATGTGTTACACAGTACAGAGTATAATACAGATGTAACAGTGACTGAATGAGTACAGCAATACAGACCTGTAACTGAGATGTGTTACACAGTACAGAGTATAATACAGATGTAACAGATGACTGAATGAGTACAGCAATACAGACCTGTAACTGAGATGTGTTACACAGTACAGAGTATAATACAGATGTAACACGTGACTGATGAGTACAGCAATACAGACCTGTAACTGAGATGTGTTACACAGTACAGAGTATAATACATCTGTAACAGTGGACTGAATGAGTTACAGCAATACAGACCTGTAACTGAGATGTGTTACACAGTACAGAGTATAATACAGATGTAACAGATGACTGAATGAGTACAGCAATACAGACCTGTAACTGAGATGTGTTACACAGTACAGAGTATAATACAGATGTAACACGTGACTGAATGAGTACAGCAATACAGACCTGTAACTGAGATGTGTTACACAGTACAGAGTATAATACAGATGTAACAGGTGACTGAATGAGTACAGCAATACAGACCTGTAACTGAGATGTGTTACACAGTACAGAGTATAATACAGATGTAACAGGTGACTGAATGAGTACAGCAATACAGACCTGTAACTGAGATGTGTTACACAGTACAGAGTATAATACAGATGTAGCACATCAGAAATATATATAACCCATTGATATGAATGTTTTTATTTTTTTGTAAGTACATTTCCATTTGCAAGTGAAGAGATATTAAAAGATTTTATGCTACCTTGATTCATAGTTGCACTATTGTGTTTTGTAGCTATGTTCAGAACATTGGAATGTGAAATATTTGTATTTTCATGTTGGGTTTAGCACACATGTGAATATATGATTGGGTTTGTTCCTGATGGAGTCATGCAGAATAAGGCTTCATATTTTTTTTTATTGCTGATGGAGTCCTGCAGATAAAGGCTTCATAAGGCAGGTTTGTTCCTGCAATGTGCTTAATTTCCATCAGTAGCTCTATGCATGGAGGTAGTGTGTCTTATGGTAGTGGCTTTGGACGATGTTCCCTTTGCCCACTTGCGACTCTTTCAACTGTCTACGCTCAATCAGTGGTCAAATAATTATTTGCAATTGGAACAGCAGATTGCTCTGGACTTGCCCTTCAGACAATCTCTTTCTTTTTTTTTTAAATATCTTTATTTTTGTGTGCCACATTCAGGAAGACAAATACATCATATATTCAGTACAACCATCAAACGATAATTCAACAACATTCTTTTCAACATGAGAAACTGGTCTGGACCAATTGTGCCCCTAACTGTGGGGCGGCTAAGGTTTACATGGTGAATACAGTATCATTTAATAGAATGACTAGATCCATGTAGCTTGATTTAGTCCTCCCTTAGGGCACTTTTTGTAACATACAAACAAAACAAAACAAACAAATTCTAATAATTGATTGAACAATGGTATTTGCCAACTCGGATTACTCACCTCTTCTCCCTCCTCTTACAGTTCCTAGTTATTCGAATGCCCACTCCCCTCTCAAATTGGCTTCAAGTATGTACTCCGTGTTTTTAAATGGTGTTATAATGATCTTTTGTAGCGCTGTTGGGAGTGTGTGTATGAAGGGTTCCCACTTAGTGACGAAAGATTTAACTCTCTTAGTCATGTCGCCTAGTCCATCTGATTGTTCGATAAACAATTGATTAAGCAATGTCTGTTTCAACTGTGTCACAGTAGGTGGATTACGTTTGAGCCAGTTTAGGAATATTAAGCGCCTGGCTACCAAAACTATATTAGAGATGAATGTGTTAAGTTGTCTTGGGATATCCCCAAAATCCAGTAGTACAATGTTTCTAAATGTTAGTTCAGGAATGTGGGGATGTGTGTTCAGAGTCGCCCAGTAATTTGTCATTTTCCAAAACTTAACTAACTTGGGGCAGCTCCACGTCATGTGCTTAATGTCTGCATCTGTCTTCCCGCACTTTGGGCATTTGTCTTCCCTGTCAGTCCTCCATTTTTGGTATTTCTTGGGTGTTATGTAACTGTCATGCATGAGTTTGAAGTGTGACTCCCTTACATCAGAAGAGAGAGTGGCTCGTTTGACCTTAAGGATACTCTCCTCTATGTCTTTACCAGTGACTATCTCCCCCATCAAAGAACTCCAAACCTCAGCAATTTTACTGCTGCACGATGTGTTAGTTGGGTTGTTCAGGGTCATGTAAAGTGGGGAAATGGATGTGTTGCCCTGCTCTGCTAACTGCACTACTCGTTTAATATGCAATTGTGTAGCTTCCTGATTTTCCTTTTGTAGTACTGTATGGTAGTGCCTAGCCTGAAGGTACGCGTAATGGTGTGTGCTGGGCATCCCAAATGTCCGTCTCAAGTCTTCAAATGATTGCATGTGTTCCCCCCCTGGTGTCAGGGTCTGGCCCACTGTTCTTAAGCCTAGCTCTTTCCATCTAGCAAATGCTTCGGATGTGATACCCGCAGGGAATTCTGGGTTCCCTCCCCAAGGCAAGTAGGTTAGCAGTCTATTGTTACCTCCCAAATATTTGCAGGCCAACCTCCAGGCTCTAGCAGGTTGACTCAGCAAATCAATGTCTGTCAAGTATTTAGTAGCTTGCGAGTGGGTCAAGTGTGGTATCATGTCTAATGTCCAGGGTTTTATTAGTGCATTCTCTAATTTAATGTTTGTAAATTTTTCTTTCCCGGTTAGCCAGTCAATGGCGAATTTACACTGAGCTGCCCAGTTATAGAATTCAAAGTTGGGCAGTGCTAAGCCTCCCATCTCTCGGGCCGCCGTGAGTTTTAAGTAGCTGACCCTATGTTTCTTGTTAGTCCAAACGAACTGAAGGACCATATGGATCACATTTTGCAGGTCTGACTTTTTAAGGAGAAAGGGTAACGTCTGAAAAAAATAGAGCATTTTTGGGAAAAGTACCATTTTTATGAGTCCCACTCTACCACTGAGGGACAGCGGGAGCGGGGACCAAGTTTTAAGCATATCTTTCAAGTTTCTCAGCAGGGGGCCATAGTTAATAGAGTACCACCTCCGTGGGTCAGTATGAAGGGTTATTCCCAAATATTTAAAGTTTCCTTCAACCACCTTAAAATCAAAGTTTGGAATTTGTCTATCGCCTTTGGCAAGTAACCATATTAATTCTGTTTTATCCGTGTTAATCACGTACCCTGAGATCTTACTAAACTCCTCAATCAACTCCATCACCTTAGGAATATTCCTACAGGGGTCTTGAATAAACAGTACCATATCATCGGCCAAAAGCGAGATATGTGAGACCGTGTCTCCTATCTGCATTCCTTCCAGTTGTGCCCTAATTTTCCACGCCAGAGGTTCAATCGCAATATCAAAAAGAAGCGGAGACAGGGGGCAACCCTGCCTCGTACCTCTATGGAGCATGAAGGGTGGGGTAGCTGTTCCATTCACAAGAATGGAGGCCTGTGGGATCTTGTATAGGTTGGATATCGCCTTTACAAATGGACCTTCTATCCCCATTTTTCCAAGAGTGTGGAAAAGATGTTCCCATAGGACCTTGTCGAAAGCTTTTTCAGCATCGATCAGTAACAAGGCTGCTTCCTTATGATTTCTCTTTTCCTTATTGTCTTGTGAGATCTTCCAATAGTACTGTATGATTGTTTGAACTTTTCTGATATTAAGTACCGAGGATCGTCCTTTAACAAAACCTGTCTGGTCACTGTGGATTAGTGACGGCAGTACATTAGCTAGCCTGTTTGCTAAGATTTTTGTAAGGATTTTATAATCCTGATTCAACAGGGATATAGGCCGATAGGATTGGGGTAGAAGGGGATCGCGACCTTCTTTTGGTATAATACTGATATGGGCTTCTGCAAATCTAGCCGATGGCGCCACCGTATCATCCAATAGTCCATTAAATAACCTTGCGAGGGACTCAGCTATGTCTGGCCCCATAATTTTGTAGAATTCCGCCGGTAGACCGTCCGGGCCGGGGGACTTCTCTATTTTCAAACCTTTAATTGTGTCTACAATTTCCTCTGGGGTAATAGGGGAGTTAATTCCCCTGAGTTGGTCCTGTTCTATTTGTGGCAGCTGGATGGGGTCCCAAAATCTGTCTCTGTCAGAGTCGTGTATATGTTGCATAGAGTAGAGACCTTTATAGAAATTAGTGAATGCATTTTGAATGTCTGTTTCCCTATCAAGTATGGCAGCTCCCTGTTTAATCGCTAGAATTGAGCTTCTTTTTCTGGTCAGTCTAGTCACTCTAGCCAGTAATTTCCCAGTTTTACCTCCAAACCTGTAGTATTTAGCTTGTGTTTTGGAATAAGCTCTGTTGGTTTGTTGGAAGATGTAGTTGTCTCTAAGTGTTTTAGCTTCCTTATATTTATATCTGGTTGTGGTGTTGGGATTTCTGAGGTATCTGTTCCTAGCATTTATAAGACGTACTAGAAGCTCTTCTGTTTTTTGCTTGGTTTGTTTTTTAAATGATGCAGCGTAAGTTGATATGGTTCCCCTCAGAACTGCCTTGGCCGTTTCCCAAAATAAGAGAGGGTCGTCTATGTGTTCTCTATTAAGATCCATGTATGTGTGCCATTCTCCAAGGATATGCCTATAGAAGTTTGGGTCTCTATATAGGTAAGTTGGGAAAATCCATTTATTTGGTGTGCGAGCATTGCCACCCGCGCGGAACTTGATTCCTATAGGAGCGTGGTCGGAGATTGTGATAGGGTCAACCACAGCCTCTGCAACTCTTGGGCAGAAGCTTGAGGAAACCAGAAAATAGTCTAATCTCGAAAGAGTGTCCTTTGCCACAGACATACATGTAAATTCTCTACTTTCTGGGTGTTTGGCTCTCCACACATCTTGCAAGTTCAGAGATCTCGCCAATGTGCGTATAATCAGTGACTCCTTTTTTGAGTTTTGTACTCTGTGTGCTGATGGGGTGATTCTGGCTGGGTTAGAAAATCTGTCAGCGGGGACCTGTGGGGCAATATTAAAATCTCCTCCAATGAGGAGAGGTAAGGTGGTAAACTTCAACATTTCTGAGTGTAGTGTCTTCCAGAACATTTGCTTCTGGGTTTGCGGTCCATATACACCAACTAGAGCAAAAGACAACCCCCCCACTTCTAGCTGAATCATAATATATCTACCTTCTTGATCAATTAGTGTTTTGGTAATAGTGTATTGCAAAGACTTCTTAAACAGGACCGCTACCCCTCTAGCCCTCCTTTGTTCATATGGCGTATAAATAACTTCTCCCACCCAACTCTGCCTCAGCTTCTGGTGTTCTAGTTGTGAAAGGTGTGTCTCTTCCAGAATGGCAATGTCAGTTCCTCTAGTGTGTAAATACCTTAATATTGATCTACGCTTTTGGGGGGACGTGATACCTCCCACATTCCAACTCATGATAGACAAGTTACTACATGCCATGAGGGATTGTGACATGTGCTTGATATGCAGGTGTACGTGTTATTGTGGAGAGATGTGCTATGGCAATTGTGAAATACCTTGGGAGTTTTGTTAGTGTTGTGACAATGTTCTTCCGACTATGAATAATTTCCCCTCTAACTGGATCCCCGGGAGAGAGGCAAGCATCCTGTTGGCTAGATAAAAAAGAAGTGAATAAATAACATGCAAAACAGTTTTGAAAAAACAATGACATTTCTATCAAGTCACACCAATTTTCCTTCAACACTTGATTGGTGTGCATAGTGCAATTTTGTGTGTGCAGTACACTTCCCCCTGATTCTGAGTTTCCTGATGTTAGGCAAGTTTATATATTCTTAGTTCCTATTCCTTCCTTCTCTTTTCTCTTTTACTTCTTCCCCTTTTGTGGGTACTTTCAGCCCAAGAAATTGAGCTACTGAGAAATGTCATAAATATAGCGGTCTTCACTATCTATTATGAGTAGTTAGTTATTTAGTTAGTTAGTTACCTCCCCAGATCCCCTTTCTAGCAGCTATGATAAGTACATAAATATTCAGGGGAGGGTCGCCTTCCACCTCTCCAATTCAGGCTTACCTCAATTAGTGGCCATTTCTATGAACTGCAACTCTACAGGTACTGAGTGTCTTCTCACTGACCAGTTCTAATAATCTTTTGAAAAGGGCTACTTTCACTTCGCTAAGATCAGTATTACCTATTCTATCATGAATATTACGGCATCTTGACTAAGAAAGTCTTAGGTAAATGTAGTGTAACATAGCAACATTAAAAGTAAAAGTATGAACTGTTGAACAAATATGAAAAGAAAAAAAAAACAACATCAAACCCTCTCCATGATAGGAGTACTTGCTAAAATAGTTAACCTGTTGTTGGTCTAGGTTTGTCCCGCTCTCATAAGCATATGTCAGATAATAAGAGTCGTTATTTATTGTCTCTTGGGACTTATTTATCCCTCTCAGGTGTCATCTGGTGCGGGAACTTTTTCCTGTCTCAGGAATTTCTGGAGTTGTCTAGGGTCTTCAAAGAATTTAACCCCTTGCTGGGTCTGAAGCTTGAGTTTCGCAGGAAACATTAGGGAAAAGGTGCGACCAGCCTCTGTTAGTGATTTACAATAAGGTGAGAACTCCCTTCTCCTTCTAGATATTTCCGCTGAGTAGTCTTGGAATATCAGAATTTTCTTACCCTCAAAACTTAGGGGTGAGGACTGACGATAGGCTCTCAGAAGTAGGATTTTGTCCTTGAAATTAAGGTACCGGATCATTACTTGCCGTGGCCCTCTCACATTTTTCTGGTCTTGGCTAGAGCTGCCTACCCTATGAGCTCTCTCAACAATACATGGTATGTCTTCAGGCCTCAAGTGTAGCAAAGTGGGTAGGGTTCGTTCAGCAAACTCAATTAGGTCTGTATTTGGCACAGTTTCTGGGAGACCGACAATGCGCAGGTTGTTGCGCCTCGAGCGGTTTTCGAGGTCGTCAACTTTATCTAGCAATAGCTTGTTCTGGGCCTCTAGTGCTCTGATCTTTGTAGAACTCTCTCGTTGCAAGACTTCTCCATCTCCAACTCTCTGCTCCACGTGTTGGAGTCTAGATGAAAAGGACTTAAAATCAGATGAAAGTGAGTCCATCCCTGTCTGTAGTTGCTCTATCTTGGGTAGAAATAGGGCCGAGATTTGAGAAACAATTGGGTGAGTGTCCGTCAGACCCTCATCTATTATCTCTGCGGTCATGTTTTCTGCAGCGTGTACCTCGGCAGCCACTTTAGATTTCCTTTCTTGGTGCTTCTGCCTGTTAGACATGGTGCCGGTAGTTTTGACAAAGCTGGAGTAGTATTTCTGCATGCACCTATCCGGAATTTTATTCTCGCCCCCAGTAGTGAAAATCAGACAGATAAAAGAGTCTCTAAGCCTAGCTATTATTTGCTGGTGTTCTGGTCTCCCTTAGGTAGCTTGTGCCTTTAACTTTTATGCATTTGCAGAATGTAGGGGTTCAGTGCACTGCTTGTTTTTTTTATATCACATTCGGTAGTTTTTCAGCATCCTCCCACCCCAGAAGGCCCCAGGGGGATGCCCGCATATCTGGCAAGTTCAGTTCAGTGAATTGTCCAAGTGGCAAGAGGAGGAATATATATACCACTGGGCAAAAGAGGTTATCTAATGTAGCACACAGTCCGTTCTATGTCTTAATATCTGTCTTTAGTGTGTCAGGTTCTGGTGCGGTGTTTTTGAGAATGTGCGTACGGCTATGGCCACGTGGAGCGGCAGCTGGGGACTAATTAAATTGCGTAGTTCTGTTTTCCCCTCTTTTCAGCCTGCTCACCATCTGAAAGTTATGTCCTCCACTTTCCCAAGCCCTTTCCTCAGCTTTATCAGGGGACGGGGGCTATTAGTAGTATTCTCTGCCTCAAGGCCCTTGTGTCATGCCCTTTTCCGGTTCCCAGCAGGATAAAAGGTATAGTGGGTAAAATGGCGGCCGGAGCGCCGCTTTGCCACTCACCACCAGCTGCCCTCACCGTCCGTGCTTATCTCTCACCCTCGAATGGTGTGTCTTGTCAGATCAGCCCCACCAGAACCGACCGCTGTCTTTCTTTCCTCTGCCGTCCTGTTGTTTCTCTGACCGTTTCCACGGTCTCTCGCCTTCCGCTTTAATTCTTTCCTTCCTCACCGGTGGGGGAGCGGATCTACTATGCTCCTTGTTATTTGATGCCGGGCAGGTATATAAAGTAGTTCTGCCAAGGATTCTAACTTATCCGGCCGTAATTTTGGTAATAGGCTTAAGTTGTGGGCCAGTTTTCCCGGAGCTCCACAGACTTGCGTCCTCTCACATCGGCCGCCCACCGGAAGTCCAGACAATCTCTTTCTTAGTGGGTACAAGGTCCTTTCTTTGCCCATTTTGGGCTATTGTGACGATGGATTACAGTCTTTCAGGCTGTGGCTTGGTCTGGAATTCTCCAAGAGCGCAAGGAGTTTGGTAAACTCGCCTCTAGAGAGAACCAATCACCATTCTGAACTCTGAGCAATTCTTCTGGCTTTTCAGTCCTGTCTCCTCTTAAAACAGGAAGGGTTACCCACAGTCCACTAGCTATGCAGGAAGTGTCCAGAATTCTATCTTGGGCATAGAGGATTCAATGTTACCTGTCAGCAGTTCACATTGTAGGAGTGAACAATTGGGAAGCAGATTATTTTAGCTGTTAGTGGGCCTATCCAGGAGAGTGGTCTCTCCCTCAGAACATCTTTGATCAATTACTAATCAATTGGGGTCTACCAGACATAGATCTGATGTCCTCCCATTTAATTCACAATCTTCCAGTGCATTGTGCAAGATCAAGAGATCCAAAGGCTCAAATGATAGATGCTTTAGTGTGCCAATGGTTTATTTATCTAGAGTACCTTTTTTCTCTTCCTATTCCAAGAGTAATTTCTTGAATTAATCAGGAGTCAGCTTTAGTAATCTTGATTGCTCCAGCCTGTCCACACAGAACATGGTATGTGGATCTAGTGCAAATGACTTCATCTCCTAAATGGCTTCTTTTTTTAAGACAAGATCTGTTTTCTCAATTGCCTTTTCTTTTTTAAGACACGATGAGTTCACGGATCATCTTAATTACTAATGGGATATTCACCTCCTGGTCAGCAGGAGGAGGCAAAGAGCACCACAGAAAAGCTGTTAAATAGCTCCTCCCTTCCCTCCCACTCCAGTCATTCTCTTTGCCTACGTTAGTGATAGGAAGAGGTAAAGTGAGGTGTTAGATAAGATTCTTCAATCAAGAGTTTATTATTTTTAAAGTAGTGCAAGATTGTGCTGCTTTGTTCTAGGGTGTAGCCGTAGTCCATATCAGTCTCTACAGTAGAGCTTTGGTGGCTTTAGAGCAATGGGAACTTGTGGGACATAATTCTCACTGCGCCTCCCATACATTGCTGCTGCCCTAATCCCGATAGCCTAAGTAAGATAACTCAGGTTTTATCTTTATCCACAGGGCTATGGGAGGGAGAGGACCTCTTAAACCTGCGGAGCTGCCCTAACTTTTTATTCTAGGTCTGGGAATAGATCTCAGAGGAAGTGAAGCACTTGATTGAGACATTACTATTTTATTAGGACATTCCTCCTAGTCTTATAAGGGGAGGGGATCCTATGACAGCACAGTTTTTAGCAGGCACTGGGGCTAAGGAGATATAATGTGGCGATACTCAGGGGCATCAATCACTTGGGACAATATAAGAAGGTCTCAGGAAATGGTGTTTGGGTCACTCTTTTGGGCTATAGAGCTACCTGACATGCGGTCTTGCCACAGCTCCTAGAATTTTCTCAAAGGTTCTGGGATCACTGTTGGCAGTGCTTCGGTTACGGGGCATTGCAGTGGCACCCTATCTGAACGACTTACTAGTCCAGGCGCTATCCTTACAACATTATTAACAGATGTATACCCCAGCGCCAGCTAAACCTTATATGCCCAGGGCAGTGATACCTAGCTATCACTATCGTTAAATCAAAGGATAGAATAAGAATAAACCCAGGCGCCAGACAAACGGAGGCTAAGGTAGATTTAAAATAAGTGATATTTAATACCCAATGGTTACAATGAGAGTAAAACAATAATAAACAGCAGTGGATCCACGCATAAATTAACACAAATTAGCATAAAAATTAACACAGAATGGCATAAAAATTAGCAATTTAAAATTTAGACAGTTAGATAAATTCTGCAACAATGGATACCAATAAAAACAAATGTGACAATCCTGGGTGGCTTGTCTGAGTGCGTGTAACTATATAAAATATCGGTGAAGAAATAAACAGATCAATATAAAAACTATAAGTCCAAAATTTCAAAATATCAAAAAAGACAAAATTGTCCACAAATGATGTGTGATAGTAAGTGATGTCGATCCTGTGAAGTGATGTAGTGAAGAAAAACAAAAACAAAAAGAGTGATATCCAAAAAATGTGGATTAATTGTTGTAAATGTGTCCAATGCTGATGATGGCTGCCCCTAGAGATGGCGATACCAACAGGGTGCTGGGCCAAATTATAAATACTGTGAGAGAAAACCTGTGGAAAAAAGATACAACAAATGTGTAGAACAATCAAAAATGAATCCTCCAACTGAAATAAGGCTTACCAGTGCAGGTCTACGCGTTTCGGCCCTCTCTAGGCCTTTATTAAAGCGCCTAACTAAGAGCTCTGCAGCCTTATAGACGTTCCTAGCATCTTACATTGTGTTAACCTCAATTTGTTCAATTTGGAATTTCTGCTGCAATACACACCGCTCCAGCATTGCACCAGTCTAGCATAATTGTTGTGAGGCTTGTCCTCTTTACTTAGGTTTAGTGTAACGGTACCAACAGGATACCAAGGGTTAACACCAGGGAAGAATGTCCTGCATAGGGAATCAGCAATTCACAACCCAGCCAGTTTTCAGGTGTAAAACAGAATGACTTTATTAAGGCTCATATGCCCAGTATTTATGCAGGTCAGACCCCCCAGAAGGGGGGTTGAAAGAATGTTGTACATTACTTTACTTAGGCAGATAACAACTTAAACACCAGACACGTTTGGCTCTTCTTATCACTTAGGCGTTTTCTCTCTGAAGGTGATCAAACAATGGTATTCTCCTCACTAACTAAATTATGGCTGGAGCCAGCAACTTGTATTTAGAAAATTAGCTTCTTAAAGCTAAAGACAGTTAACTCCTTCAGTCCTGACAGAAGGGTCTGTCACATCTACATAGCACACAATACATTCTATAGACAACCTTTCTTACATTATAGTCCTGAAGTAGCTAGGTTTGCCACAATGCTCCCCCAGAACCAAGCCGGCATACACAGTCTGATCCCAACGGATCGGCTTGGGGATGTCCGGGGAAGTACTCACAGATCACTTTTCAAGTTCAGTTTGTCTGGACAACCCGTCGGCGTTACCGTTTTGTTTCCCTGGGCGATAATGGATTTGTAAAGTCGAAGGGCTGCAGCGCCAAACTCCAGTGCAGCAGCCTGGCATTGTCCCCGGCCACACGGTTCAGCCGCACCAACGGGTTGTGATCTGTGAGTAAGGAAAAAGGTTGTCCATACAGGTACGGCTGCAACTTTTTGAGGGCCCTGATTAAAATATAAAAGGTAACAGCAACTTGTAAGTAAACCAAACTAGGTTGTAGCTCCTCAAATAGGGCTTCAGCTACCGTCTCTGCATGGATGTTGGAGAGAGCAATGGCCTCGGGGTACCTAGTGGCGTAGTCCACCACGGTTAAAATGTACCTCTTCCCGAAGGGACTGGGCTTGGGTAGTCACAGGGTTAACATCAGCAGGACCCATGGGAGCATAGGCAGAAACAAGGGGGGCCAAGTCATTTCCAAGGAGAACATCAGCAGGTAAGTCCTTCTTGACCCCCACATTCACAGGTCTAGCGCCCACTCCCCAATCCAAATGTACCCTGGCAACAGGTAAGCGGAACACAGTGCCCCCTGCTACCCTCACAGCCACAGTGTCTCCAGTGTGCTGTTTCTCAGACACCAAGTTCTCTTGAAGCAAGGTCATGGTAGCACCAGTATCCCGTAGACCACTGACCTCCTTCCCATTCACTTTAACCCGTTGCCGGTTATTCCGGTGGGCAGCTTGCACGGGGTCTGCTTCATGTAGGCTGCCCCAGCATTCAGGATTATGTTGGATTCCGCCGGTGGGTCTTCTCCAGGACTGTGCTTGATTCGCTGCGTTTAGGGGACACTCTGGTCTTTTGTGCCCTAGTTGCTTACATCCAAAGCACCAAATAGGTTGTAAGTAGCCCCGCGAATTGAACCGGGCTCTCTGAGGGTAGTTCGTGGCCGGAGGCTGTGTGGTATAGCGGTGCGCCGGGGGCTGGTAACTGGCAGCTGCTGGGGTGACTGGGGGTCTGTACTCCACTCTAGCAGTGGGCAATCGGTATACCGCTCCCCCTGCCCCTCGTACTGCCACGGATCCGCCAGTGTGTGCTGTATCCGGCACCAAATGGGGAGCTATCAGGGTTAAAGTAGCTCCCGAATCCCGAAGTCCCTGGACCTCCTTCCCCTCTACGGTCACCAGCTGGCGGTGATGTTGCCGGTTATCGGTGGCCCGGACCGACATCACCTCATGCAGTATTCCCAGGGGTTCCTCGGCTTGGGTGCTCAACACCTCATGAGCGGCTGGCTCCGTTTGGTAATGGTGAGCAGCCGCCCTTGGGGCCAAGTTCTGTCTGACCTGGTTCCAAGCTTGTCTGCTCCGATTTTGGGTGCACTCACGTGCCATATGTCCCCACTGCTTGCAGGTGTGGCATTGTATATTCGCCCGCCCGTTGTATCGTGAAGGGGGTGGTGGATTCCCTGGGGCTGGGCGAAAAGGTGCCGCTGTAGGGTTGTTAGGCTGTAATCCATGGTGCCTCCTGGCATCAAAATGCTGGTCTGCTAATCTGGCTGCTTCGGTTAAGGTGAGGGGTTTTCGATCTCTCACCCATTCTTGGGCTTCTGGGGACAAGCCGTTAAAGAATTGCCCCAACAGCATCAGTTGTCGCAATTCTTCCATGGTGGTAGCTTGGCTGGCCTGTATCCACCCTTGAGATGCTTGATCCAGCTTGTGGGCCCACTCTGCAGGTGAATCTCTTTCTGGCTTGCGCAGGCCTCTAAACTTGCGCCGGTATGCCTCTGAGGTAATGGCATATCTTTCCAAGATCGCTCTCTTCACTTTAGCGTAATCCTTGCTGTCCTCCCTGGGTACAGCACGATACGCTTCCGCTGCTCTACCGGCTAGCTTGCCTGCTAGCACCGGCACCCATACGGACTGCTCCAAATCATGTAACTCGCACAGTCTCTCAAAATCCTGTAAATACCCATCGATCTCATCCTTCTCCTCACAAAACATTTTAAATGCATGGTATGGGATTTTGGGTCTTACTGGGTTGCTGAGTGCGTCCAAAATGGATTCTGCTCGGGAGGATGCATTCCGCGGACTGTGTGCCATCACGTACTCCTGCACATCTGCCATTACCACGGATAGCATATCCTGTGGTACAGGTTGGGGTAAAAATTCCAGCCTGGTCCTCATTTCCCTCTGGTATAGGGTCTCCTCCATGGCTGCTGGAGGCGTAGTGCTGCGAGCTCTGTCTCCCTCCATCAGCTCAGCAATTAATATAGCCTTGGGTTTGCTGCTGCCTATCTTTCCCCTGGCTTCTAGCAGTTCCTTTAACGTTTGTCTCTTTAGCTTAGAATAATCCATCTCCATTCACTTCGGTCCCTGGTACTCCTTCCATCTTAGTCAGTATTGTAGTAATCCCCATCTTCCTGAGGTTACTGGCTTGTGTAGTTGCTCTTCTGGGCGATAAGGTTCATTCCGTCGCTTGCCACCAATTGTAACGGTACCAACAGGATACCAAGGGTTAACACCAGGGAACAATCTCCTGCATAGGGAATCAGCAATTCACAACCCAGCCAGTTTTCAGGTGTAAAACAGAATGACTTTATTAAGGCTCATATGCCCAGTATTTATGCAGGTCAGACCCCCCAGAAGGGGGGTTGAAAGAATGTTGTACATTACTTTACTTAGGCAGATAACAACTTAAACACCAGACACGTTTGGCTCTTCTTATCACTTAGGCGTTTTCTCTCTGAAGGTGATCAAACAATGGAATTCTCCTCACTAACTAAATTATGGCTGGAGCCAGCAACTTGTATTTAGAAAATTAGCTTCTTAAAGCTAAAGACAGTTAACTCCTTCAGTCCTGACAGAAGGGTCTGTCACATCTACATAGCACACAATACATTCTATAGACAACCTTTCTTACATTATAGTCCTGAAGTGGCTAGGTTTGCCACATTTAGCTTTCAGTGCAATCCGTGAGCATATTATGGTGTTTTTGCAGCAGACTTATTTCCTTTTTTCTATATGGGTGAAACTTCTAGTTACATTGTATGCAGCTACGTCCTTAAGGATACTTTCCTAGGCTTGCCAGCTCCACTGTACTACAATACAGCTTTTAATACACTACACTGGTAGTTATTACTACCTTTATAATCAATATAATTAAATGTTAAGTTTTATTTTATACCCACTGCATATTACCTCACTGTTCAATATACTGATTTATTGATATAAAAGAGTGCTCTGGTTTATCCATTATTTCTCTGTTTTTTCAGTTCGCTATGGCTTAAGTCCTGGTCAGCAGACGTTACTTCAAAGTCTAAGCTTCTTAACATCCGCTTCAAAGGACAGACCCTTTTTGGGCCGGGCCTGAAGGAGATCATTTCTGATATTACTGGAGGAAAAGGTCACGCCCTTCCTCAGGATAGGTCCAATAAATTAAGGACCAAACAGAATAATTTTCGTTCATTTCGAAACTTCAAAAGTGGCGCAGCTTCAGCTTCCTCTAATGCAAAACAAGAGGGGAATTTCGCCCAGTCCAAACCAGTCTGGAGACCGAACCAGGCTTGGAACAAGGGGAAGCAGGCCAAAAAACCTGCTGCCGCCCTTAAGACAGCATGAAGGAGTAGCCCTCGATCCGGGACCGGATCTAGTAGGGGGCAGACTTTCTCTCTTCGTCCAGGCTTGGGCAAGAGACGTACAGGATCCCTGGGCGTTAGAGATTGTTTCCCAGGGATATCTTCTGGACTTCAAAGCTTCATCTCCAAAGGGGAGATTTCATCTCTCACAATTATCTGTAAACCAGATAAAGAGAGAGGCATTCTTACGTTGTGTTCAAGACCTACTGGTTATGGGAGTGATCCACCCAGTTCCAAGGGAGGAACAGGGACAGGGCTTCTATTCAAATCTGTTTATAGTTCCCAAAAAAGAGGGAACTTTCAGACCAATCTTGGATCTCAAGATCCTAAACAAATTTCTCAGGGTCCCATCCTTCAAGATGGAGACTATCCGAACCATCCTCCCTATGATCCAGCAGGGTCAATATATGACTACTGTGGTCTTAAAGGATGCTTATCTCCACATTCCGATTCACAGAAATCATCATCAGTTCCTCAGGTTCGCCTTATTAGACAGGCATTACCAGTTGGTGGCTCTTCCCTTCGGGTTAGCCACGGCTCGAAGAATCTTTACGAAGGTTCTAGGGTCCCTACTGGCTGTTCTAAGACCACGGGGCATAGCGGTGGCTCCTTACCTAGACGACATTCTGATACAGGCGTCGACTTTTCAAATCGCCAAGTCCCATACGGACATTGTTCTGGCCTTTCTGAGGTCTCACGGGTGGAAGGTGAACGAAGAAAAGAGTTCTCTCTCCCCTCTCACAAGTTTCCATCCTAGGAACACTGATAGATTCAATAGAAATGAAAATTTTTCTGACAGAGGTCAGGTTATGAAAGCTTCTAACTTCCTGCCATGCTCTTCATTCCACTTCTCGGCCATCAGTGGCTCAGTGTATTGAAGTAATCGGCCTAATGGTAGCGGCAATGGACATAGTTCCGTTTGCCCGCCTACATCTCAGACCACTGCAACTTTGCATACTCAATCAGTGGAATGGGGACTACACAGATTTGTCCCCTCTGCTAAATATGGATCAAGAGACCAGGGATTCTCTTCTCTGGTGGTTATCTCGGGTCCATCTGTCCAGGGGAATGAGTTTCCGCAGGCCAGAGTGGACTATAGTGACGACAGATGCCAGCCTTCTGGGCTGGGGCGCAGTCTGGAACTCCCTGAAGGCTGAGGGTTCGTGGACTCAGGAGGAAGCCCTCCTTCCGATAAACATTCTGGAACTGAGAGCGATATTCAATGCTCTTCAGGCTTGGCCTCATCTAGCTGCGGTCAGGTTCATCAGATTCCAGTCGGACAATATCACGACTGTAGCCTATATCAACCATCAGGGGGGAACAAGAAGCCCCCTGGCAATGTTGGAGGTTTCAAAGATAATTCTATGGGCAGAGATTCACTCTTGCCATCTCTCAGCTATCCATATCCCAGGAGTAGAGAACTGGGAGGCGGATTTTCTAAGTCGGCAGACTTTTCATCCGGGGGAGTGGGAGCTCCATCCGGAGGTATTTGCCCAGCTGATTCAACTATGGAGCAAACCAGAACTGGATCTGATGGCGTCTCGTCAGAACGCCAAGCTTCCTTGTTACAGGTCCAGGTCAAGGGATCCCCAGGCAGCGCTGATAGATGCTCTAGCAGTGCCCTGGTCCTTCAGCCCACCATTTCCTCTCCTCCCTCGTCTGATTGCCAAGATCAAGCAGGAGAGAGCTTCGGTGATTTTGATAGCACCTGCGTGGCCACGCAGGACTTGGTATGCAGATCTGGTGGACATGTCATCCCTTCCACCATGGACTCTGCCGCTGAGGCAGGACCTTCTACTCCAAGGTCCATTCAAACATCCGAATCTAATTTCTCTGCGGCTGACTGCTTGGAGATTGAACGCTTGATTTTATTAAAACGTGGTTTCTCCGAGTCGGTCATTGATGCCTTAATTCAGGCTCGAAAGCCTGTCACCAGGAAAATATATCATAAGATATGGTGTAAATATCTTCATTGGTGTGAATCCAAGGGTTACTCATGGAGTAAAGTCAGGATTCCTAGGATATTATCCTTTCTCCAAGAAGGATTGGAGAATGGATTGTCAGCTAGTTCCTTAAAGGGACAGATTTCTGCTCTGTCCTTCTGCAAAAGCGTCTGGCAGATGTTCCAGACGTTCAGGCGTTTTGTCAGGCTTTAGTTAGAATCAAGCCTGTGTTTAAACCTGTTGCTCCGCCATGGAGTTTAAATTTAGTTCTTAAAGTTCTTCAAGGGGTTCCGTTTGAACCTCTGCATTCCATAGATATCAAGCTTTTATCTTGGAAAGTTCTGTTTTTGGTAGCTATCTCTTCGGCTCGAAGAGTTTCAGAGTTATTTGCCTTACAGTGTGATTCCCCTTATCTGATCTTCCATGCAGATAAGGTAGTTTTGCGTAGCAAACCTGTGTTTCTTCCTAAGGTGGTATCTAATAAGAATATCAATCAGGAGATTGTTGTTCCGTCATTGTGTCCTAATCCTTCTTCAAAGAAGGAACGTCTATTACACAATCTTGACGTGGTTCGTGCTTAGGATTTTCGTCAAACATCTGCATTGTTTTTTGTCTACTCTGGACAGAGGAGAGGCCTAAAGGCTTCGGCATCTTCTCTTTAAGCATAATCCGTTTAGCTTATGAGACTGCTGGCCAGCAGCCTCCTGAAAGAATTACAGCTCATTCCACTAGAGCGGTAGCTTCCACATGGGCTTTTAAAAATGAGGCCTCTGTTGAACAGATTTGTAAGGCGGCGACTTGGTCTTCGCTTCATACTTTTTCTAAATTCTACAAATTTTATACTTTTGCTTCCTCGGAGGCTATTTTTGGGAGAAAGGTCTTGCAGGCAGTGGTGCCTTCCATTTCAGTTCCTGCCTTGTCCCTCCCTTCATCCGTGTCCTAAAGCTTTGGTATTGGTATCCCACAAGTAATGGATGAACCCGTGGACTGGATACACCTTACAAGAGAAAACAAAATTTATGCTTACCTGATAAATTTCTTTCTCTTGTGGTGTATCCAGTCCACGGCCCGCCCTGTCATTTTAAGGCAGGTGTTTTTTATTTTTAAACTACAGTCACCACTGCACCCTATAGTTTCTTCTTTTTTCTTGCTTGTCTTCGGTCAAATGACTGGGGGTGGCAGTTATGGGAGGAGCTATATAGACAGCTCTGCTGTGGGTGTCCTCTTGCAAATTCCTGTTGGGAAGGAGAATATCCCACAAGTAATGGATGAACCCGTGGACTGGATACACCACAAGAGAAAGAAATTTATCAGGTAAGCATAAATTTTGTTTTCTTCTGTATGGGCAGAGTCCGCAGCTGCATTCATTACTTTTAGGAAATACATAACCTGGCCACCAGGAGGAGGCAAAGACACCCCAGCCAAAGGCTTAAATACCTCCTCCACTTCCCTCATCCCCCAGTTATTCTGCCTAGGGAACAAGGAACAGTAGGAGAAATATCAGGGTGAAAAAATGTGCCAGAAGAATGAATAAAAAAGAATTTAAGGCCGCCCACAGAGAAAGGAACAAGAGAAAAAACTCAGAAAGCAGGGCGGACCAACTCCCCCCTGACCTGTTAATCATTTTTTCTATTATACATTGATTACAATTAAATTGTGTTATAAAAGGGTAAAAACAGTGCATCTTTTCCTTCATCTTTTTTCTCTTTTGGTTTCTTATATAATTAGTTTTCCCTTGGCTGGGCAATATCCTGTTTCTTCAAATTGTTTTGCTAATGTGTTTGATTGGGTTATATTGTCTTTGTCACTATTGACATTTTTTTTCGAATTCTTGTGAACTGACTCCCTGGGATATTCTTTTCCCATCTGTTTAGATGACAACTAGTTGCGTGGATATAATTATTTGCATCCACAGGTTTAAAATATGTTTTTGTCATAATCTTGTTGTCTTCTATCCTAATGTCTAAGTCTAAGAATTGTATTTGAAGTTTGCTACTAACATAGGTACATTTTAAATTAGTCTTTATTGTTCATTCTAGAAACAAACCAATCCAACTCTTCCTCATTTCCCTTCCACACTATAATGATGTTGTCTATGTACCTTTTATAGAAAACCTTTTTCATTGTTTACCAAAGATCCATAAATCTTTAACCTCCCCCCCAGGTCACCCTATTATCTCCGGAATAGGGTCTATCACAGCTAATTTATCTGAATACATTGAATATTATTTGCAGAAATATGTAACTACCCTCCCCTCATTTCTGAAAGACTCCACAGAAGTCCTTAAGATTTTGGAAGAGAATAATTGGGAAAATGATTATATCTTGGCCACGTGTAATGTATCATCACTGTATAGAAGTATACAACATAATAAAGGCCTAGAGGCAATAAAGTATTATCCTGAGAATAGGTCATTTATCTATTAGAGTGCAAATGTGGGATACAATATGTGGGGGAATCAGAAAGACCAGCAAGAGATCAATTGAAAATATGAATGAAGAGAGGAATACAGAGCTTCCAGTGCCCAAGCACTTTAAACACTGTAATGGGGCTAATCTAATATTCTTTATATATACTATAATAGACAAATAAAGACAAATTGGAGAGGGGGTGATCTGCATAATGTCTTATTAAGGCTAGAAGCCAAGTGGATATTTGAGTTGAACACTCTGACACCCACAGGGCTGAATATAGATTTCGACCTGGGATGCTTTCTTAAAGATGCAAAAATCTGTAAATATTCCTTCTTCACTTATAACTTCTCTCTAAAAATAGTTTTTCTTTATTAAAATTATTAAAATTGTTTTTTAAAATGAATTTCCCCTTTAATGTTAGTAACACCCTATTAACTATTTATTATGCATTTATATCAACTAATCCCTCTTTAGTATAGATTTTAAATAGTATACTGCTAGTTTAATTTTTTTTCCATTGTTCTAAAAGACCTATCTGCTAGATTAAGAGTTTTGCGTTATGAGTAAAAAAGCAGCGTTAAGGCTCATAACGCTGTTTTTTCACTACCGCTGCTATTAAGACTCTTGTAGGTACAGCTGTCCCACACACTTTTTTATCTGTACCGCAAATTAACTTACGCAACTTGTGTAAAGTCTTTTTTTCAATGGGACTTCCATAGCGCTGATATTACAAGCTTTTTTTTGGAGGCCAAAAACATAATTTATGTAAGAACTTACCTGATAAATTCATTTCTTTCATATTAGCAAGAGTCCATGAGCTAGTGACGTATGGGATATACATTCCTACCAGGAGGGGCAAAGTTTCCCAAACCTCAAAATGCCTATAAATACACCCCTCACCACACCCACAATTCAGTTTAACGAATAGCCAAGAAGTGGGGTGATAAAAAAGTGCGAAAGCATATAAAATAAGGAATTGGAATAATTGTGCTTTATACAAAAATCATAACCACCACAAAAAAAGGGTGGGCCTCATGGACTCTTGCTAATATGAAAGAAATGAATTTATCAGGTAAGTTCTTACATAAATTATGTTTTCTTTCATGTAATTAGCAAGAGTCCATGAGCTAGTGACGTATGGGATAATGATTACCCAAGATGTGGATCTTTCCACACAAGAGTCACTAGAGAGGGAGGGATAAAATAAAGACAGCCAATTCCTGCTGAAAATAATCCACACCCAAAATAAAGTTTAATGAAAAACATAAGCAGAAGATTCAAACTGAAACCGCTGCCTGAAGTACTTTTCTACCAAAAACTGCTTCAGAAGAAGAAAATACATCAAAATGGTAGAATTTAGTAAAAGTATGCAAAGAGGACCAAGTTGCTGCTTTGCAAATCTGATCAATCGAAGCTTCATTCCTAAAGGCCCAGGAAGTAGAAACTGACCTAGTAGAATGAGCTGTAATCCTTTGAGGCGGAGTTTTACCGGACTCAACATAGGCAAGATGAATTAAAGATTTCAACCAAGATGCCAAAGAAATGGCAGAAGCTTTCTGGCCTTTTCTAGAACCGGAAAAGATAACAAATAAACTAGAAGTCTTTCGGAAAGACTTAGTAGCTTCAACATAATATTTCAAAGCTCTAACAACATCCAAAGAATGTAACGATTTCTCCTTAGAATTCTTAGGATTAGGACATAATGAAGGAACCACAATTTCTCTACTAATGTTGTTGGAATTCACAACTTTAGGTAAAAATTCAAAAGAAGTTCGCAACACTGCCTTATCCTGATGAAAAATCAGAAAAGGAGACTCACAAGAAAGAGCAGATAATTCAGAAACTCTTCTGGCAGAAGAGATTGCCAAAAGGAACAAAACTTTCCAAGAAAGTAATTTAATGTCCAATGAATGCATAGGTTCAAACGGAGGAGCTTGAAGAGCCCCTAGAACCAAATTCAAACTCCAAGGAGGAGAAATTGACTTAATGACAGGTTTTATACGAACCAAAGCTTGTACAAAACAATGAATATCAGGAAGATTAGCAATCTTTCTGTGAAAAAGAACAGAAAGAGCAGAGATTTGTCCTTTCAAGGAACTTGCGGACAAACCTTTATCTAAACCATCCTGAAGAAACTGTAAAATTCTTGGAATTCTAAAAGAATGCCAAGAAAAATGATGAGAAAGACATCAAGAAATATAAGTCTTCCAGACTCTATAATATATCTCTCTGGATACAGATTTACGAGCCTGTAACATAGTATTAATCACAGAGTCAGAGAAACCTCTTTGACTAAGAATCAAGCGTTCAATCTCCATACCTTTAAATTTAAGGATTTGAGATCCTGATGGAAAAAAGGACCTTGCGACAGAAGGTCTGGTCGTAGCGGAAGAGTCCACGGATGGCAAGAGGCCATCCGGACAAGATCCGCATACCAAAACCTGTGAGGCCATGCCGGAGCTACCAGCAGAACAAACGAGCATTCCTTCAGAATCTTGGAGATTACTCTTGGAAGAAGAACTAGAGGCGGAAAGATATAAGCAGGATGATACTTCCAAGGAAGTGATAATGCATCCACTGCTTCCGCCTGAGGATCCCGGGATCTGGACAGATACCTGGGAAGTTTCTTGTTTAGATGAGACGCCATCAGATCTATTTCTGGAAGCTCCCATATTTGAACAATCTGAAGAAATACCTCTGGGTGAAGAGACCATTCGCCCGGATGCAACGTTTGGCGACTGAGATAATCCGCTTCCCAATTGTCTATACCTGGGATATGAACCGCAGAGATTAGACAGGAGCTGGATTCCGCCCAAACCAGAATTCGAGATACTTCTTTCATAGCCAGAGGACTGTGAGTCCCTCCTTGATGATTTATGTATGCCACAGTTGTGACATTGTCTGTCTGAAAACAAATGAACGATTCTCTCTTCAGAAGAGACCAAGACTGAAGAGCTCTGAAAATTGCACGGAGTTCCAAAATATTGATCGGTAATCTCACCTCCTGAGATTCCCAAACTCCTTGTGCCGTCAGAGATCCCCACACAGCTCCCCAACCTGTGAGACTTGCATCTGTTGAAATTACAGTCCAGGTCGGAAGCACAAAAGAAGCCCCCTGAATTAAACGATGGTGATCTGTCCACCACGTTAGAGAGTGTCGTACAATCGGTTTTAAAGATATTAATTGAGATATCTTTGTGTAATCCCTGCACCATTGATTCAGCATACAGAGCTGAAGAGGTCGCATGTGAAAACGAGCAAAGGGGATCGCGTCCGATGCAGCAGTCATAAGACCTAGAATTTCCATGCATAAGGCTACCGAAGGGAATGATTGTGACTGAAGGTTTCGACAAGCTGAAATCAATTTTAGACGTCTCTTGTCTGTTAAAGACAGAGTCATGGACACTGAATCTATCTGGAAACCCAGAAAGGTTACCCTTGTCTGAGGAATCAATGAACTTTTTGGTAAATTGATCCTCCAACCATGATCTTGAAGAAACAACACAAGTCGATTCGTATGAGATTCTGCTAAATGTAAAGACTGAGCAAGTACCAAGATATCGTCCAAATAAGGAAATACCACAATACCCTGTTCTCTGATTACAGACAGAAGGGCACCGAGAACCTTTGTAAAAATTCTTGGAGCTGTAGCTAGGCCAAACGGCAGAGCCACAAACTGGTAATGCTTGTCCAGAAAAGAGAATCTCAGGAACTGATAATGATCTGGATGAATCGGAATATGCAGATAAGCATCCTGTAAATCTATTGTGGACATATAATGCCCTTGCTGAACAAAAGGCAAGATAGTCCTTACAGTTACCATTTTGAACGTTGGTATCCTTACATAACGATTCAATATTTTTAGATCCAGAACTGGTCTGAAGGAATTCTCCTTCTTTGGTACAATGAAGAGATTTGAATAAAACCCCATCCCCTGTTCCAGAACTGGAACTGGCATAATTACTCCAGCCAACTCTAGATCTGAAACACAATTCAGAAATGCTTGAGCTTTCACTGGATTTACTGGGACACGGGAAAGAAAAAATCTCTTTGCAGGAGGTCTCATCTTGAAACCAATTCTGTACCCTTCTGAAACAATGTTCTGAATCCAAAGATTGTGAACAGAATTGATCCAAATTTCTTTGAAAAAACGTAACCTGCCCCCTACCAGCTGAACTGGAATGAGGGCCGCACCTTCATGTGGACTTAGAAGCAGGCTTTGCCTTTCTAGAAGGTTTGGATTTATTCCAGACTGGAGATGGTTTCCAAACTGAAACTGCTCCTGAGGATGAAGGATCAGGCTTTTGTTCTTTGTTGAAATGAAAGGAACGAAAACGATTATTAGCCCTGTTTTTACCCTTAGATTTTTTATCCTGTGGTAAAAAAGTTCCTTTCCCACCAGTAACAGTTGAGATAATGGAATCCAACTGAGAACCAAATAATTTGTTACCCTGGAAAGAAATGGAAAGTAGAGTTGATTTAGAAGCCATATCAGCATTCCAAGTTTTAAGCCATAAAGCTCTTCTAGCTAAAATAGCTAGAGACATAAACCTGACATCAACTGTGATAATATCAAAAATGGCATCACAGATAAAATTATTAGCATGCTGAAGAAGAATAATAATATTATGAGAATCATGATCTGTTACTTGTTGTGCTAAAGTCTCCAACCAAAAAGTTGAAGCTGCAGCAACATCAGCCAAAGATATAGCAGGTCTAAGAAGATTACCTGAACACAGATAAGCTTTTCTTAGAAAGGATTCAATTTTCCTATCTAAAGGATCTTTAAACGAAGTACCATCTGACGTAGGAATAGTAGTACGTTTAGCAAGGGTAGAAATAGCCCCATCAACTTTAGGGATTTTGTCCCAAAATTCTAATCTGTCAGACGGCACAGGATATAATTGCTTAAAACGTTTAGAAGGAGTAAATGAATTACCCAATTTATCCCATTCTCTGGAAATTACTTCAGAAATAGCATTAGGAACAGGAAAAACTTCTGGAATAACCACAGGAGATTTAAACACCTTATCTAAACGTTTAGAATTAGTATCAAGAGGACCAGAATCCTCTATTTCTAAAGCAATTAGTACTTCTTTAAGTAAAGAACGAATAAATTCCATTTTAAATAAATATGAAGATTTATCAGCATCAATCTCTGAGACAGAATCCTCTGAACCAGAAGAGTCATCAGAACCAGAATGATGATGTTCATTTAAAAATTCATCTGTAGAGAGAGAAGTTTTAAAAGATTTTTTATGTTTACTAGAAGGAGAAATAACAGACATAGCCTTCTTGATGGATTCAGAAACAAAATCTCTTATGTTATCAGGAACATTCTGCACCTTAGATGTTGAGGGAACTGCAACAGGCAATGGTACATTACTAAAGGAAATATTATCTGCTTTAACAAGTTTGTCATGACAATTAATACAAACAACAGCCGGAGGAATAGCTACCAAAAGTTTACAGCAGATACACTTAGCTTTGGTAGTTCCAGCACTAGACAGCGATTTTCCTGAAGTATCTTCTGACTCAGATGCAACGTGAGACATCTTGCAATATGTAAGAGAAAAAACAACATATAAAGCAAAATTGATCAAATTCCTTAAATGACAGTTTCAGGAATGGGAAAAAATGCCAATAAACAAGCTTCTAGTAACCAGAAGCAAAGAAAAAATGAGACTGAAATAATGTGGAGACAAAAGCGACGCCCATATTTTTTGGCGCCAAATAATACGCCCACATTGTTTGGCGCCTAAATGCTTTTTGGCGCCAAAAATGACGCCACATCCGGAACGCCGACATTTTTGGCGCAAAAGGACGTCAAAAAATGACGCAACTTCCGGCGACACGTATGACGCCGGAAACAGAAAAGATTTTTTGCGCCAAAAAAGTCCGCGCCAAGAATGACGCAATAAAATGAAGCATTTTCAGCCCCCGCGAGCCTAACAGCCCACAGGGAAAAAAAGTCAAATTTTTAAGGTAAGAAAAAATTAATGATTCAAGCGCATTATCCCAAATATGAAACTGACTGTCTGAAAATAAGGAATGTTGAACATTCTGAGTCAAGGCAAATAAATGTTTGAATACATATATTTAGAACTTTATAAATAAAGTGCCCAACCATAGCTTAGAGTGTCACAGAAAATAAGATTTACTTACCCCAGGACACTCATCTACATGTTTGTAGAAAGCCAAACCAGTACTGAAACGAAAATCAGCAGAGGTAATGGTATATAAATAAGAGTATATCGTCGATCTGAACTAAAAGTTACTAAAGTTATTAACCCTTAAACCTAAGTCTAACCCTAACCACCCCTAACTTAAATATAATTAAAATAAATCTAAAGAAAACCTACTATTATTAACTAAATAATTCCTATTTAAAACTAAATACTTACCTATAAAATAAACCCTAAGCTAGCTACAATATAACTAATAGTTACATTGTATCTAGCTTAGGGTTTATTTTATTTTACAGGCAAGTTTGTATTTATTTTAACTAGGTAGAATAGTTACTAAATAGTTAACGATTTACTAACTACCTAGCTAAAATAAATACAAATTTACCTGTCTTACACTAACATCTAACCTTACACTACAATTAAATAAATTACCTAAATTAAATACAATTAACAAAATTAAATACAAATACCTAAATTACAAAAAAACAAACACTAAATTACACAAAATAAAAAACAAATTACAAGATATTTGAACTAATTACACCTAATCTAATAGCCCTATCAAAATAAAAAAGCCCCCCCCTAAAATAAAAAAAAACCCTAGCCTAAACTAAACTACCAATAGCCCTTAAAAGGGCCTTTTGCGGGGCATTGCCCCAAAGAAATCAGCTCTTTTACCTGTAAAAAAAAACCACACACAACCAACCCCCCAAATAAAACCCTAACTTAAAAAAACTAAGCTCCCCATTGCCCTGAAAAGGGCATTTGGATGGGCATTGCCCTTAAAAGGACATTTAGCTCTATTGCTACCCAAACCCTAATCTAAAACCCACCCAATAAATCCTAAAAAAAAAACTAACACTAACCCCCGAAAATCCACTTACAGCTTTGAAGACCGGACATCCATCATCAATGAAGCCTGGAGAAGTCCTCAACGAAGCTGCAAGATGTTCTCAACGAAGCCGTGAGAAGTCTTCATCCAAGCCGGGAGAAATGGTCCTCCAGACGGGCAGAAGTCTTCATCCAGACGGCATCATCTATCTTCATCCATCCGGCGCGGAGCGGGTCCATCTTCAAGACATCGGGCATGGAGCATCCTCTTTTTACGACGACTCCCGACAAATGAAGGTTGAATCCAAGATGGTGTCCCTTAGATTCCGATTGGCTGATAGAATTCTATCAGCCAATCGGAATTAAGGTTAAAAAACATAATTTATGCTTACCTGATAAATTTATTTCTCTTGTAGTGTATCCAGTCCACGGATCATCCATTACTTATGGGATATATTCTCCTTCCCAACAGGAAGCTGCAAGAGTCCACCCACAGCAAAGCTGCTATATAGCTCCTCCCCTAACTGCCATTACCAGTCATTCGACCGAAAACATGCAGAGAAAGGAAAACCATAGGGTGCAGTGGTGACTGTAGTTTAATGGAAAAATTACCTGCCTTAAAGTGACAGGGCGGGCCGTGGACTGGATACACTACAAGAGAAATAAATTTATCAGGTAAGCATAAATTATGTTTTCTCTTGTTAAGTGTATCCAGTCCACGGATCATCCATTACTTATGGGATACCAATACCAAAGCTAAAGTACACGGATGATGGGAGGGACAAGGCAGGTACTTAAACGGAAGTTACCACTGCCTGTAAAAAACCCTTTCTCCCAAAAATAGCCTCCGAAGAAGCAAGGTATCAAATTTGTTAAATTTGAAAAAGTATGAAACGCAGACCAAGACTCCATCTTGTAATCTGTTCAACAGAAGCCACATTTAAAAAAGGCCTAAGTGAAAACCACAGCTCTAGTAGAATGAGCTGTAATCCCTTCAGGAGGCTGCTGTCCAGCAGTCTCATAAGCTAAATGAATTATGCTTTTTAACCAAAAAGACAGAGAGGTTGCTGAAGTCCTTTGACCTCTCCTCTGTCCAGAATAGACAACAAACAAGGTGAATGTTTGATGAAAATCTGTAGTAGCTTGTAAGTAAAACTTTAAAACACGAACCACGTCCAAATTGTGTAATAGACGTTCCTTCTTTGAAGAAGGATTAGGATACAAGAATGGAACAACAATCTCTTGAGTGATATTCTTGTTAGATACCACCTTAGGTAAAAACCCAGGTTGGTACACAGGACTACCTTATCCGTACGGAGAACCAGATAAGGAGAATCACATTGCAACGCAGATAACTCGGAGACTCTATGAGCCGAGGAAATAGCTACCAAAAAGGAACTTTCCAAGATAGAAGTTTGATATCTATGGAATGAAAAGGTTCACATGGAACTCCTTGAAGAACCTTAAGAACCAGCTTTAAGCTCCATGGCGGAGCAACATTTTTAACCACAGGCTTGGTTCTAACCAAAGCCTGACCAAATGCCTGAACGTCTAGAATACCTGCCAGACGCTTGTGCAAAAGAATAGACAGAGTAGAAATCTGTCCTTTTAAAGAACTAGCTGACAACCCTTTTCTCAAAATCATCTTGGAGAAAAGATAATATCCTGGGAATCCAGACTTTACTCCATGAGTAACCCTTGGATTCATAACAATAAGATATTTACACCATATCTTATGTTAAATTTTCCTAGAGACAGGCTTTTATGCCTGTATTAAGGTATCAATTACTGACTCGGAGAAGCCATGCTTTGATAACATCAAGCGTTCTGTCTCCAGGCAGTCCATCTCAGATTAGTTATATTTAGATGGTTGAAAAGACCCTGAGGTAGAGTGTCCTGTCTCAGAAGCAGAGACCGTGGTGGAAAGGATGACATGTCCACCAGATCTGCATACCAGGTCCTGCGTGGCCACGCAGGCGCTGTCAAAAGCACCAAAGCACTCTCCTGCTTGATCTTGTGCAAACCCCTCCGGAGGGAATTCCCACTCCCCCGGATGAAAAGTCTGACGACTTAGAAAATCTGCCTCCCAGTTCTCAACACCTGGGATAGGGATAGCTTTTAGACAAGAGTGAGTCTCTGTCCAGTGAATTATTTTAAGACTTCTAACATTGCTAGGGAACTTCTGTTCCCCCTTGATGGTTGATGTAAGCCACAGTCGTGATATTGTCCGACTGAAATATGATGTACCTCAGAGTTGCTAACTGAGGCCAAGTCTGAAAAGCATGGAATATCGCTCCCAGTTCCAGAATATTCATTAGAAGGAGGGTCTCCTCCTGAGTCCACTATCCCTGAGCCTTCAGGGAGTTCCAGACTGTATCCCAACCTAAAAGGCTGGCATCTGTTGTAACAATTGTCCCATCTGACCTGCGGAAGGTCATACCCTTGGACAGATGGACCCGAGATAGTCACCAGAGAAGAGAATCTCTGGTTTCTTGGTCCGGATTTAACAGGAGAACAAATCTGTGTAATCCCCGTTCCTCTGGCTGAGCATGCATAGTTGCAGTGGTCTGAAATGTAGGCGTGCAAACGGTACTATGTCCCTTGCCGCTACCATTAAGCCGATTACATTCATGTACTGAGCCACCAAAGGGCGCGGATGGAATGAAGAACACGGCAGAAATTTAGAAACTTTGACAACCTGGACTCCGTCAGGTAAATTTTAATTTCTACAAAATCTATCAGAATCCCTAGGAGGGAAACCCTTGATATTGGGGATAGAGAACTCTTTCCTTGTTCACTTTCCACCCATGCGATCTCAGAAATGCCAGTACTACGTCCGTATGAGACTAAATAAGGGGCCACTTCTATGCCCCGCGGCCTAAGGACCGCCAAAGTGACCCCAGAACCTCCATAAAGATTCTAGGGGCTGTAGTTAACCCAAAGGAAAGAGCTACAAACTGGTAATGCCTGTCTAGAAAGGCAAACCTGAAAAACCGATGGTGATCTTTATGCATCGTAATGTGAGGATAAGCATCCTTCAAATCCATTGTAGTCCTCTATTGACTCTCCTGGATCATAGTTAAGATGGTACGAATAGTTTCCATCTTAAATGATAGAATTCTAAAGAATTTGTTTAAGATCTTTTAGATCCAAAATAGGTCTGAAGGTTTCCTTTCCTTGGGAACCACAAACCGATTTGTGGAAAACTGTGTCCCTGTTCCTCTATTGGAACTGAATGGGTCACGTACACAATGCAAGAATGTCTCTTTCTTTATCTGGTTTGCAGATAAATGTGAAAGGCAAAAACTCCCCTTTTTTGGGGGGGAAAGCTTTGAAATCCAGAAGATATCTCTGGGGTATAATTTCCAATGCCCAGGGATCCTGGGCATCTCTTGCCCACGCCTGGGCGAAGAATGAAGTCTGCCCCCTATAGGATCCGTTACCAGATAGGGGTCCGTTCCTCATGCTGTTTTAGAGGCAGCAGCAGGCTCCTTGACCTGCTTATCTTTGTTCCAGGTCCGGTTGTCTGCCTTAGAGGAAGTTGATGCCACACCTGCCTTGAATTTTCGAAAGGCACGAAAATTAGGCATTTTTTGTCCCTTGATTTGGACCTGTCCTGAGGAAGGGCATGATCTTTTCCTCCAGTGATATAAGTAATAATCTCCTTCAAACTAGGCCTGAATAGGGTCTGCCCCTTGAAGGGAAGTTAAGTAGCTTATTTATTAAAGTCACGACAGCTGACCATGATATAAGCCATAGCGCTCTGCGCGCCAGTATAGTAAAAAACAGAATTCTTAGCCATTAGTCTAGTCAAAGGAACAAAGGCATCAGAAAACAAAGGAATTGGCTAGCTTAAGTGCTCTAAGCTTGTCAAATATATTCATCCAATGGAGCCTGTAAAGCCTCATCAAGAGACTCAAACCAGAACGCCGCAGCAGCAGTGACAGGAGCAATGCGTGCAAGGGGCTGCAGGATAAAACCTTGTGGAATAAACATTTTTTATCCATTGGATCTAAAAAAGCACAACAGTCCTCGCCAGAGGTAGTGGTACGCTTAGCTAGAGTAGAAACTCTTCTCTCCACCTTAGGAACTGTCTGCCATAAGTCCCGTGTGGTGGCAACTATTAGAAAACATTCTTCTAAAAAATAGGAGGGGAAGAGAACGGCACACCTGGTCTATCCCATTCCTTATGAAAAATTTTAGTAAACCTCTTTAGGTATTGGAAAAACATAAGTACACACCGGCACTGCATATTATTTATCCAGTCTACACAATTTCTCTGGCACTGCGATTGTACACATTCATTCAGAGCAGCTAAAGCCTCCCTGAGCAACAAGTGGAGGTTCTCAAGCATAAATTTTAAATGTAGAAATATCAGAATCAGGTTAAATCATCTTCCCTGAGTCACAAATATCACCCACAGACTAAGCATATTGTGAGGTAGTATCAGACATGGTTCTTAAAGCGTCTGTATGCTCTGTATCTACCCCCAGAGCTGTTTTGCTTTCCTTTAATTTCAGGTAGTCTGACTAATACTGCTGCCAGTGTATTATACACAACCTTTGCCATGTCTTGTAAAATAAACGCTATGGGCGCCATTGATATACTTGGCGCCATTTGAGCGTGAGTCCCTGGAGCGGGAGTCAAAGGGTCTGACACGTGGGGAGAGTTAGTCGGCATAACTTCCCCCTCGACAGAATCCTCTGGTAAAATAAATGCTATGGGTGCCCTTGATGTACTTGGCGCCATTTGAGCGTGAGTCCCTAAAGCGGGAGTCAAAGGGTCTGACACGTGGGGAGAGTTAGTCGGCATAACTTCCCCCTCTACAGAATCCTCTGGTGATAATGTTTTTAAATACAAAAAATGATCTTTATTGTTTAACATGAAATCAGTACATCTGGTACACATTCTAAAATGGGGTTCCACCATGGCTTTAAACATAATAAACACAGAGCCTCCTCTATGTTAGACATGTTAGAACTAATAAAGAGACTAGTAAGCTTGGAAAACACTTTAAATCAAGTTAACAAGCAAATATAACAAACGTTACTGTGCCTTTAAGAGAAACAAATTTTGTCAAAATTTGAAAAACAGTGAAAAAAGGCAGTAAATCAAACGAAATTTTTACAGTACATGTAATAAGTTAACAGAGCATTGCACCCACTTGCAAATGGATGATTAACCTCTTAATGCAAAAAACAGATAAAAAAAAAAAAACGACATTTTTTTAAACAGACACAACAAAACTGCCACAGCTGAGCTGTGGATTACCTTCCCTATAACTGTTTCTATGCAAAATTTAAGCCAGCCATGTGGAAAAATTAGGCCCCAATAAGTTTTATCACCAAACATATGTTAAAAAACGATTAAACATGCCAGCAAACGTTTTAAAACACATTCTTATAAGAGTATGTATGTCTATTAATAAGCCTGATCCAGTCGCTATCACTGCATTTAAGGCTTTACTTACATTACTTCGGTATCAGCAGTATTTTCTTAGTCAATTCCATTCCTTAGAAAAATATATTACTGCACATACCTTAGCATATATCTCTATCAATCAGCCTGGTACCAGTCGCTTTCACTGCATTTAAAGGCTGTACTTACATTACTTCGGTATCAGCAGTATTTTCTTAGTCAATTCCATTCCTTAGAAAAATATTTTACTGCACATACCTTATTTGCAGGAAAACCTGCACGCCATTCCCCCTCTGAAGTACCTTACTCCTCAGAATGTGTGAGAACAGCAACTGGATCTTAGTTACGTCTGCTAAGATCATAGAAAAAACGCAGGCAGATTCTTCTTCCAAATACTGCCTGAGATAAACAGCACACTCCGGTGCCATTTAAAAATAACAAACTTTTGATTGAAGAAATAAACTAAGTATAAAAAACCACAGACTCTCACGACCTCCTATCTATGTTGAGACTTGCAAGAGAATGACTGGTAATGGCAGTTAGGGGAGGAGCTATATAGCAGCTTTGCTGTGGGTGGACTCTTGCAGCTTCCTGTTGGGAAGGAGAATATATCCCATAAGTAATGGATGATCCGTGGACTGGATACACTTAACAAGAGAAAAAAGCCTATTGGCTGATGCAATCAGCCAATAGGATTGAACTTCAATCCTATTGGCTGATCCAATCAGCCAATAGGATTGAGCTCCCATTCTATTGGCTGTTCCAATCAGCCAATAGAATGCAAGCTCAATTCTCTTGGATGACGTCACTTAAAGGAACCTTCATTCGTCGGGAGTCGTCGTAAGAAGAGGATGCTCCGCGCCGGATGGATGAAGATAGAAGATGCCGTCTGGATGAAGACTTCTGCCCGTCTGGAGGACCACTTCTCCCAGCTTGGATGAAGACTTCTCCCGGCTTTGTTGAGGACTTCTTGCCGCTTCGTTGAGGACTTCTCCCGGCTTCGTTGACGATGGATGTCCGGTCTTTAAAACTGTAAGTGGATCTTTGGGGGTTAGTGTTAGTTTTTTTTTTTAAGGGTTTATTGGGTGGGTTTTAGATTAGGTTTTGGGCAGCAATAGAGCTAAATGCCCATTTAAGAGCAATGCCAATCCAAATGCCCTTTTCAGGGCAATAGAGAGCTTAGTTTTTTTTAGTTAGGGTTTTATTTGGGGGGTTGGTTGTGTGGGTGGTGGGTTTAACTGTTGGGGGGGGTTGGTTGTATTTTTTTTACAGGTTAAAGAGCTGATTTCTTCCTATTAGTTTAGTTTATCACAAAGATAAAGCTGTACATTGTACTAAATATTTTCTTCTTTTGAAAATATCAAATCAAGAAATGGTTATTTCTCCTTTGTGTCCAGATCCTGATAATTTTAAGAAATTACTTTTACATAATCTCGCTGTAGTCAAAGCATTGAAGTTTTATCTTCGAAGGAATTCAGATCATCTTCAAGCTTGTTTGTCCACTACTCTGGGACTCATTAAAGGGCAGAAGGCTACAACTGTAGTTTTGGCCTCTTGGCTCAAACAGGTAATCACAAGGCCTTCTTAGTGACGAGAAATTCCCTGAAAACGTATGACTGCCCATTCTAACAAGATCAGTTGCAACTTCCCGGGCTTTCAAAATAATGCATATTTGAAGCAGACTTGCAAAGCGCAACATGGTCTGCCCTGCATATCTTTTCAATTTTTTCGCTTTGATGTTTTTGTTTCTTCACAAGCAGCTTTTAGCAGGAAAGTCCTTCAGGAGGCAGTGTCTGAAAAATAGGAACTGCCTGAAAATTGTCCCACCGTTTGCATAACATGGACTATCTGCTTGGATATTAATCCCACATGTTATAGAGCCCTATGGACCATCATCATCATACAAAAGAAAACATCATTTATGCTTACCTGATAAATTATTTTCTTTTGGAATGATGATGGTCCATAGGCCCCGCCCATTTCAATTTTGGGGTGACAGTTCTAATTGGCACCGCTATAGACCCTGCTTTTGTCTTTCCTATTCTCTGCTCGGCTATGCGTTAAACTGAGGAGAGATGGGAGGGAATTTAAGCTCTTGTGTGGGTTCTTGGCCTCCTCTTATAAGGCTTATTTATTTGTTGTTTTCACTTAAAGGGATGAGAAAGCAAATATATCATATAAAAAGCAGGATGGTGATTGGTTTACAAGAATCCTTTTGCTCCAGCGGACTGAGAAATTAGTGAAAAGGAAAAGTACAAAATTATTATTCATTCAGTGCAAAATGCTTTTCATATAAGGCTGAAATTTTATGCATCATCCAGTTTGTGTTTAATGTCCTCTATTGTCCAGTTAAATGTATATTTCTGTTAATGTCTTTCCCTTTTTTTGGTACCTTTCAATATCTGAATATCTATTTTTTTTTATCCTTTACAGACATTTCATAAGCCTCATCATAAGTGGAAAGTGACGAGCCCTTTTGCCAGTCACGCTTTCCATCCCGTGGATGGATTTGTGCAGAGTTTACCTTATCACATATACCCCTTCCTCTTCCCTTTACACAAAATAACCTACCTTGGCCTCTACATATTTGTCAATATTTGGACAGTGTCTATTCACGATGGAGATTATCGTGTCCCAAAGTTTCTTGAGCAAGTGATAAATGGCTCTGCTCACCACACTGACCATCACCTTTATTTTGACTACAACTTTGGCCAATACTTTACGCTCTGGGATAAAATTGGAGGGTCCTACAAGAACCCCTCATCTTTTGAAGGCAACGGTCCACACACGCTTTGCAAGAAACTGGAGGAAGAGGAGAAAAAGTTCCGTAAAGGCAAATCTCCTGAAAATGCTATCATTGAAAATGGTAAAAATAAGTAATTGAAAGTCTTGAAAAGATGGAATATAATAAAGATGCCAATAACAAATTACAATTAAAAAGAGAATTTTCTTTTAATTCTTTTTAATACAAATTTAATTGGAAATGGTGCATCTAATTCCCCACTCAGTAGCCTGATGTTGAGGAAAATGAAATAGCATAAATGTTGTTGCACAATTTCCATTTTCTACCACTATTTATTGTGTACATTTTATAAAAATGCTGCGGCTTTGCAGTAAATCTTGTCACATACACATGTGTGTAACTAGCGCCGCAGGAGGCGCACGTCATATTTACTGGCTACATAGGAGACTTCTACTATTTGCCCTTCTACTATGAAAGCAGATTATTAAGAAATAAATGTAACTTTATAAAGTACAGGATTATTGTGTTTGTAAATGTCACTCACAGGGAATAATACCCGGCGGCCGGAAGGCTGGACTTTGTATAAGAATCTTTAATAAGCTATTTTCATACTACAGGAATTTATCACCTTTTACATTTTTATTTGATTTACATTCATATATTTTTTACATCATTTCCCCATATTTACAAATGTTGCTGCGGTTTGTATTTTCCATGTATTCAGATTATACTGATCACATATGCACAGTTCAGAACTCTGCGTCTTTTCCATACGTTATTTACTCACTGTATAACATCTGCAAAATGCTTAGAAAACGCGAGCTCGGGTCTGTTTTCTAGTGACCCATAAAAAGTAGCGAGAGCGGTCAGTGTAATTGCTCCAGTAACGACTACATTCCTCTGTGCTATACGCTGTATGATGGGACTGTAAATAATGTATTTTGTGCAAATAAATCACTTTATATTTTATATGACAAATGCTCTGCTCCTGTAATTGTCACAGACTAGATTTTATGAAAATTCATTAGGGTTTATTTAAATAAAATGAATTATTTTAGCTTCTCAGTATTGTTTTAGTGTTTTTCTATAGCTGTGCACTAATGCCCCTAGGTCCTGTGAGTTATACATGGAGGCAAATGCTGCGTGTCACTGATTCTATATAGCAGTGGTCCCTAATCTTTGTCAGGTCACTGTCCCCCTCGGTCATCTAAACTCGCCATTGGCGCACACTAACGTAACCTGTAAAAATAGTCAGACCAGCACTGCACAACCCCTAGTAAAGATAATCTGACAATACAATCTGAACTTGCTAGATAGTGGGAGACCATGCGCCAAGGAGAGAAAGCACCTATAGCTCTGACCAAATGGTTACCTAGCTAACCAAGAAAAGGACAAGAATATAGGGTGGTGAACATAGCGCCTAAAATCAGAAGGCTAAGGTGCCTATAGTGTTATGTTATGGATCTCTTATAATATCTAATACTCAAGAGTCGATAATGTATGTGTTAAAAACATTACATTTTATACATCAATTAGAACGAAAAACATGGATCCATGTGTTCAATAAAACCTAATGTCATTTTGTTTTTATTTCTTGTTGATTTTATAACGGTTGACATAAATTAGTTGTGGGCAATCCTAATGCGGATAAAACAGTTTCTGTCCACACGTGGAGGAAATGGTTCATCAACACGTATGTGATATCGCTAATTTAGTGTGGCAGTGTGCTCCTTCCAATCCCAATTTGGGAGCTTTTGAACAAAGAGTGATATTGTCCAAAGCGTGTGTGCCCAAATTAATATAACAATTAAATGTCTATGTGAAAAAAGCATACCTCAATCCTGGTGAAAAAAGAAAACTTATGCTTACCTGATAAATTGATTTCCTTTTTGGCACAATGAGTCCACGGATCATCTTAATTACTATTGGGAATACCACTCCTGCCCTGCAGGAGGCGGCAAAGAGCACCACAGCAAAGCAGTTAAATATCACCTCCCTTCCCTCCCAACCCAGTCATTCGACCGAAGTAAAGGAAATAAAGGAAGTAACAAGGTGCAGAGGTGTCTGAAGTTTATAACCAACAACCTGTCTATCAAAAACAGGGCTGGCCGTGGACTCATCGTGTCAAAAAAATACATTTATCAAGTAATCATAAATTTTCTTTTCTTTTTAATGACACGATGAGTTTACGGATCATCTTAATTACTATTGGGAATCAATACCCAAGCTAGAGTACACAGATGATACGGGAGGGACAAGACAGGGAACCTAAATGGAAGGCACCACTGCTTGAAGAACCTTTCTCCCAAAAGCAGCCTCAGCTCAAATTTAGAGAAGAGAAGACCAAGTTGCAGCCTTGCAAATCTGTTCCGCAGAAGCTTCATTTTTGAATGCCCATGAGGAAGCAACAGCCCTCGTGGAATGAGCCGTAACTCTCTCTGGAGGCTGCTGTCCAGCAGTTTCATATGCAAAACGTATGATACTCTTCAGCCAAAAAGAAAGAGAAGTAGCCGTAGCTTACTGTGCCTTACGTTTTCATTTGAAAACCACAAAGCAGAAGACTGACGAAAATCCTTAGTCGCCTGCAGGTAAAACTTTAAGGCACGAGCCACGTCCAAAATGTGTAGAAGCCGTTCCTTCTGAGAAGGAGGATTAGGACACAAGGAAGGAACAACAATCTACTGATTAATGTTCCGATCAGAAACAACTTTAGGAAGAAATCCTAATTTAGTACGTAAAACTACCTTATCTGAATGAAAAAACATAATTTATGCTTACCTGATAAATTTATTTCTCTTGTGGTGTATCCAGTCCACGGATCATCCATTACTTGTGGGATATTCTCCTTCCCAACAGGAAGTTGCAAGAGGATCACCCACAGCAGAGCTGCTATATAGCTCCTCCCCTAACTGCCATATCCAGTCATTCGACCGAAAACAAGCAGAGAAAGGAGAAACCATAGGGTGCAGTGGTGACTGTAGTTTAAAATGAAAAAATACCTGCCTTAAAATGACAGGGCCGGGCCGTGGACTGGATACACCACAAGAGAAATAAATTTATCAGGTAAGCATAAATTATGTTTTCTCTTGTAAGGTGTATCCAGTCCACGGATCATCCATTACTTGTGGGATACCAATACCAAAGCTAAAGTACACGGATGAAGGGAGGGACAAGGCAGGTACTTAAACGGAAGGTACCACTGCCTGTAAAACCTTTCTCTCAAAAATAGCCTCCGAAGAAGCAAAAGTATCAAATTTGTAGAATTTTGAAAAAGTATGAAGCGAAGACCAAGTCGCCGCCTTGCAAATCTGTTCAACAGAAGCCTCATTTTTAAAGGCCCGAAAATCTTTAGTAGCTTGTAAGTAAAACTTTAAAGCACGAACCACGTCCAGATTGTGTAATAGACGTTCCTTCTTTAAAGAAGGATTAGGACACAAAGACGGAACAACAATCTCTTGATTGATATTCTTATTAGATACCACCTTAGGTAAAAACCCAGGTTTGGTACGCAGAACTACCTTATCTGCATGGAAGATCAGATAAGGAGAATCACATTGTAAGGCAGATAACTCGGAAACTCTACGAGCCGAGGAAATATCGACCAAAAAAAGAACTTTCCAAGATAAAAGTTTGATATCTATGGAATGAAGAGGTTCAAACGGAACCCCCTGAAGAACTTTAAGAACCAAATTTAAGCTCCAAGGTGGAGCAACAGGTTTAAACACAGGCTTGATTCTAACTAAAGCCTGACAAAATGCCTGAACGTCTGGGACATCCGCCAGACGCTTGTGCAAAAGAATAGATAGTGCAGAAATCTGTCCCTTTAAGGAACTAGCTGACAATCCTTTCTCCAATCCTTCTTGGAGAAAAGATAATATCCTGGGAATCCTGACCTTACTCCATGAGTAGCCCTTGGATTCACACCAATAAAGATATTTACGCCATATCTTATGATAGATCTTCCTGGTGACAGGCTTTCGTGCCTGAATTAAGGTATCAATGACTGACTCGGAGAAACCAAGCTTTGATAAAATCAAGCGTTCAATCTCCAGGCAGTCAGCCTCAGAGAAATTAGATTTGGATGGTTGAAAGGACCTTGAAGTAGAAGGTCCTGTCTCAGCGGCAGAGTCTATGGTGGAAAGGATGACATGTCCACCAGATCTGCATACCAAGTCCTGCGTGGCCACGCAGGCGCTATCAAGATCACCGATGCTCTCTCCTGCTTGATTTTGGCAATAAGACGAGGGAGCAGAGGAAACGGTGGAAACACATAAGCCAGGTTGAAGGACCAAGGCGCTGCTAGAGCATCTATCAGTGTTGCCTTGGGGTCCCTGGACCTGGATCCGTAACAAGGAAGCTTGGCGTTCTGGCGAGACGCCATGAGATCCAGTTCTGGTTTGCCCCAACGATGAATCAATTGTGCAAACACCTCCGGATGGAGTTCCCACTCCCCCGGATGAAAAGTCTGACGACTTAGAAAATCCGCCTCCCAGTTCTCTACACCTGGGATATGGATAGCTGATAGGTGGCAAGAGTGAATCTCTGCCCAGCGAATTATCTTTGAGACTTCTAACATCGCTAGGGAACTCCTTGTTCCCCCTTGATGGTTGATGTAAGCCACAGTCGTGATGTTGTCCGACTGAAATCTGATGTACCTCAGAGTTGCTAACTGAGGCCAAGCCTGAAGAGCATTGAATATCGCTCTCAGTTCCAGAATATTTATTGGAAGGAGTGACTCCTCCTGAGTCCACGATCCCTGAGCCTTCAGGGAGTTCCAGACTGCACCCCAACCTAGAAGGCTGGCATCTGTCGTTACAATTGTCCAATCTGGCCTGCGAAAGGTCATACCTTTGGACAGATGGACCCGAGATAGCCACCAGAGAAGAGAATCCCTGGTCTCTTGATCCAGATTTAGTAGAGGGGACAAATCTGTGTAATCCCCATTCCACTGACTGAGCATGCAGAGTTGCAGCGGTCTGAGATGTAGGCGTGCAAACGGCACTATGTCCATTGCCGCTACCATTAAGCCGATTACTTCCATGCACTGAGCCACCGAAGGGCGAGGAATGGAATAAAGAACACGGCAGGAATTTAGAAGTTTTGATAACCTGGACTCCGTCAGGTAAATTTTCATTTTTACAGAATCTATCAGAGTCCCTAGGAAGGAAACTCTTGTGAGAGGGGATAGAGAACTTTTTTCCTCGTTCACCTTCCACCCATGCGACCTCAGAAATGCCAACACTATGTCCGTATGAGACTTGGCAATTTGGAAGTTTGACGCCTGAATCCGGATGTCGTCTAAATAAGGGGTCACTGCTATGCCCCGCGGCCTTAGGACCGCCAGAAGCGACCCCAGAACCTTCGTAAAAATTCTTGGGGCTGTAGCTAACCCAAAGGGAAGAGCTACAAACTGGTAATGCCTGTCTAGGAAGGCAAACCTGAGAAACCGATGATGATCTTTGTGTATCGGAATGTGAAGATAAGCATCCTTTAAATCCACTGTAGTCATGTATTGACCCTCCTGGATCATAGGTAGGATGGTACGAATAGTCTCCATCTTGAATGATGGAACTCTGAGGAATTTGTTTAAGATCTTTAGATCCAAAATTGGTCTGAAGGTTCCCTCTTTTTTTGGGAACCACAAACAGATTTGAGTAAAATCCCTGTCCCTGTTCCTCCCTTGGAACTGGATGGATCACTCCCATAACTAGGAGGTCTTGTACACAGTGTAAGAATGCCTCTCTCTTTATCTGGTTTGCAGATAATTGTGAAAGGTGAAATCTCCCTTTTGGGGGGGAAGCCTTGAAGTCCAGAAGATATCCCAGGGATATAATTTCCAACACCCAGGGATCCTGGACATCTCTTGCCCACGCCTGGGCGAAGAGCGAAAGTCTGCCCCCTACTAGATCCGTTACCGGATAGGGGGCCGTTCCTTCATGCTGTCTTAGAGGCAGCAGCAGGATTTTTGGCCTGCTTACCTTTGTTCCAGGCCTGGTTAGGTCTCCAGACCGTCTTGGACTGAGCAAAAGTTCCCTCTTGTTTTGCATTAGAGGAAGTTGATGCCGCACTTGCCTTGAAGTTTCGAAAGGCACGAAAATTAGACTGTTTGGCCCTTGATTTGGACCTATCCTGAGGAAGGGCATGACCTTTTCCTCCAGTGATATCAGCAATAATCTCCTTCAAACCAGGCCCGAATAGGGTCTGCCCCTTGAAGGGAATGTTAAGCAGCTTAGACTTTGAAGTAACGTCAGCTGACCATGATTTAAGCCATAGCGCTTTGCGTGCCTGGATAGCAAAACCAGAATTCTTAGCCGTTAGTTTAGTCAAATGAACAATGGCATCAGAAACAAAAGAATTGGCTAGCTTAAGTGCTCTAAGCTTGTCAAGTATGTCATCCAATGGAGTCGCTACCTGTAAAGCCTCTTCCAGAGACTCAAACCAGAATGCTGCAGCAGCAGTGACAGGAGCAATGCATGCAAGGGGCTGTAGGATAAAACCTTGTTGAATAAACATTTTCTTAAGGTAACCCTCTAACTTTTTATCCATTGGATCTAAGAAAGCACAACTGTCCTCGACAGGGATAGTAGTACGCTTTGCTAGAGTAGAAACTGCTCCCTCCACCTTAGGAACTGTCTGCCATAAGTCCCGTGTGGTGGCGTCTATTGGAAACATTTTTCTAAAAATAGGAGGGGGAGAGAACGGCACACCTGGTCTATCCCATTCCTTAGTAATAATTTCTGTAAACCTTTTAGGTATTGGAAAAACATCAGTGCACACCGGCACTGCATAGTATTTATCCAGTCTACACAATTTCTCTGGCACTGCAATTGTATCACAGTCATTCAGAGCAGCTAAAACCTCCCTGAGTAACACGCGGAGGTGTTCAAGCATAAATTTAAATGTAGAAATATCAGAATCAGGTTGCATCATCTTCCCTGATTCAGAAACATCACCCACAGAAAGAAGCTCTCCTTCAGCTTCTGCATATTTTGAGGCAGTATCAGACATAGCTCTTAAAGCGTCAGTATGCTCTGTATTTCGTCTAACTCCAGAGCTATCTTGCTTTCCTCTAAATTCAGGTAGTCTGGCTTATACAGCTGACAGTGTATTATCTATGACTGCCGCCATGTCTTGTAAAGTAAACGCTATGGGCGCCCTGGATATACTTGGCGCCATTTGAGCGTGAGTCCCTTGAGCAGGAGTCAAAGGATCTGACACGTGGGGAGAGTTAGTCGGCATAACTTCCCCCTCGTCAGATACCTCTGGTGATAAATTTTTTAAAGACAGAATATGATCTTTATTGCTTAAAGTGAAATCAGTACATTTGGTACACATTCTAAGAGGGGGTTCCACCATGGCTTTTAAACATAATGAACAAGGAGTTTCCTCTATGTCAGACATGTTTGTACAGACTAGCAATGAGACTAGCAAGCTTGGAAAACACTTTAAATCAAGTTAACAAGCAAATATAAGAAACGGTACTGTGCCTTTAAGAGAAACAAATTTTGTCAGAATTTGAAAAACAGTGAAAAAAGGCAGTAAATCAAACGAAATTTTTACAGTGTGTATAATAAGCTAACAGAGCATTGCACCCACTTGCAAATGGATGATTAACCCCTTAGTTCAAAAAACAGATTAAAAAAACGATATAAACGTTTTTTTTAACAGTCACACCAACTGCCACAGCCTTGCTGTGGGCCTACCTTCCCCAACAAACGATTTTGGAAAGCCTAAGAGCCCTTTAGAGATGTCCTATAGCATTCAGGGGACTGCTGGAGGAAGCTGGATGTCTCAGTCTGTAAAAGTTACTGCGCAAAAATGCACTAAATTAGGCCCCTCCCACACATAGTAACACAGTGGAAAGCCTCAGGAAACTGTTTCTAGGCAAATTTAAGCCAGCCATGTGGAAAAAACTAGGCCCCAATAAAGTTTTATCACCAAAGTATATATAAAAACGTTTAAACATGCCAGCAAACGTTTTATATTGTAAATATAAAAGAGTATTACCTCAGAAAGTAAGAATGATACCAGTTGCTATTAAATCACTGTATTCAGGCTTACCTTACATAAATTTGGTATCAGCAGCATTTTCTAGCATTCACATCTTCTAGAAAAAATCTTAACTGCACATACCTCATAGCAGGATAACCTGCACGCCATTCCCCCGCTGAAGTTACCTCTCTCTTCAGTCATGTGTGAGAACAGCAATGGATCTTAGTTACAACCTGCTAAGATCATAGAAATCACAGGCAGATTCTTCTATTTTTCTGCCTGGGACAAAAGAGTACAACTCCGGTACCATTTAAAAATAACAAACTTTTGATTGAAGCAAGATAACAGCTACATTACACCACTTTCCTCTTACTACCTCCATGCTTGTTGAGAGTTGCAAGAGAATGACTGGATATGGCAGTTAGGGGAGGAACTATATAGCAGCTCTGCTGTGGGTGATCCTCTTGAAACTTCCTGTTGGGAAGGAGAATATCCCACAAGTAATGGATGATCCGTGGACTGGATACACCTTACAAGAGAAATAAGGTAAGGAGACTCATACAGCAAAGCCGAGAGCTCTGACACTCTGCGAGCAGAAGAAATAGCAACAAGAAATAAAACTTTGCAAGATAACAATTTAATATCTAAGGAATGCATAGGCTCAAACGGAGCCCCTTGAAGAACTTTGAAAAGACTCCATGGAGGAGCAACTGGCTTGAACACAGGCCTGATCCTGACCCAGGCCTGACAAAAAGATTGTACATCTGCCAGACGTTTGTGTAACAAAATAGATAAGGCCGAAAATTTGACCCTTTAGGAAACTTGTCGATAATACTTTCTCCAAACCCTCTTGGAGAAGAGACAAAATTCTAGGAATCCTAACTCTACCCCAAGAGTAGCCCTTGGATTCACACCAAGAGAGATATTTACGCCATAATCCTTCTATTTACAGGTTTACAAGCGTGAATCATGGTCTCTATGGCCGATTCTGAAAAACCTCGTTTGGAAAAAATTAAGTGTTCAATCTCCAAACAGTCAGCTTCAGAGAAACTAGATTTGGGTGAAGGAAGGCCCTGGAATTAGAAGGTCCTTCCTCAACGGAAGTCTCCAAGGTGGCAGAGATGACATGACAAACGGGATGATGTCCATTGTCAGCCCGGTTACCTCCATGCACTGAGCCACTGATGGCCGAGGAGTGGACTGAAGAGCTAGACAAGTATCGAAGATCTTTGATTTCCTGACTTCTGTCAGAAAAATCTTTATTGAATCTATTATGGTTCCCAAGAAAGTTACCCTTGTCCTAGGACTAAGGAAATCTTTTCCAAATTTACCTTCCATCCGTGAGATCGCAGGAAGGATAACAACATTTCCGTGTGGGATCTTGCTTGTTGAAAGGATGGCGCCTGGACTAGGATATCGTCCAGATAGGGCGCCCCTGCAATGCCCCGTAACCAAAACACCGCCAACCACGAATCCAGAACCTTTGAGAACATTTTGGGAGCTGTGGCAAGACCGAAGGACAGAGCCACGAATTGGAAGCGTTTGTCTAGAAAGGCAATCTTTAGAAATCTGTGATGGTCCCTGTGAATGGGAACATGCAAGTACTCATCCTTTAAATCCACAGTTGTTATAAATTGACCCTCTTGGACCAAAGGGAGAATGGAAACGAGTAGTTTCCATCTTGAAGGACGGTACTGTTAGGAATTTGTTTAGACTCTTGAGATCTAAAATAGGCCTGAAGGTTCCCTCTTTTTTTGGGAACCACAAACAGATAGGAATAAATCCCAGACCCCGTTCCTGAATCGGAACAGGAACTATCACTCCCAGGTCGGAGAGGTCTCCTACACAGTGTAAGAACACCTTACCTCTTATCTGGCTCCAGATAATCTTGAAAGCCAAAACCTCCCTCCTGCTTGGAGGAAGAAGTAGAAGGATTCCTTTGAAATTTTGAAAGGAACGAAAAATTAATCTTAAAGGGACACTGAACCCAAATTTTTTCTTTTGTGATTTAGATAGAGCATGACATTTAAAGCAACTTTTTAATTTACTCCTATTATCACATTTTCTTCATTCTCTTGGTATCTTTATATGAAAATCAAGAATGTAAGTTTTGATGTCGGCCCATTTTTGGTGAACAACTTGGGTTGTTCTTGCTGATTGGTGGATAAATTCATCCACTAATAAAAAGTGCTGTCCATAGTCTGAACCAAAAAAAAAAAAGCTTAGATGCTTTCTTTTTCAAATAAAGATAGCAAGAGAACAAAGAAAATTGATAATAGGAGTAAATTAGAAAGTTGCTTAAAATTGCATGTTCTATCTGAATCACAAACGAAAAAAATTGGGTTCAGTGTCCCTTTAACTATAAAGTTCTGCAAGCCAATATGGTAAGCCTGAAATCTTAGCTCCCCGCTTAATACTTGAAGGGAAGCATCTGTAAGAAACGAGATGACCAACTTAAGGGCCGTTTATCTTATCCTGGATTTCTTCGAGGGGAGTGTCTGTCCGAATAGAACCAGACAACGTATGAACCAGTATACTGCCGCAAAAGTGACAGTAGCAATACAAACCATTGGTTGCCATCTTGAGCAACCCCTCTAACCTCTTATCCAAATGATCCTTAAAGGAACAACTATCCTCTATAGGAATAGTAGGTCTCCTGGCTAGCGTGGAAATTGTCCCTTCCACCTTGGGTACTGTCTGCCGAGACTCCTTGAAAGAGTCCGCTATGGGTAAACATCTCTTCCAAATATAAGAGATGGAGAAAAAAAAAAAAAGGGATACCTGTTCTCTCCCATTCCTTAGCAATGATCCTGGAAACTCGATCTGGTACATCATAAGATTAACAACGACCATGGTGTCGTCGTCGTCCTGAGTAACTAAAACCTCCTTAAGTAACAGACGGAGGTGTTCTAGCTTAAACCTGAAAGATACTACTTCAGTATCAGCAGGAGGAATTATACCGTCAGAATCTGAGATTTCACCCTCAGATGCTACCGAAGTATCCTCTTCCTCAGGCTTCTGGGAGGGGACCTCTGAGATAGCAACAACAGTGACAGAAACCTCGCTCACTGAATGTTTAGTTTTCCTCTTGCGCTTTCCCTGCAGCATGGGAAAAGCCGACAACGCACCCGAGACCGCATAGTACATGAGGGAAGCGATGTCTTGCAAGGTAACTCCAGGAGTCGTCGTGGAGGAAGCGCAGGGCACTGGTTGAATGGACGCTAAGTTTTGGGACACTTGAGGGGAAGGCTCCGGCATATATTGAACATTGTCAGAACGCTCCTGAACAGCATCCGAGACCATGTTGACTCTGAAAAGGGTTTATCCCTGAACTGTAAAATCCTCTCAATACAAGAGGAACAGAAATGTTTTGGACGATTCACATTAGTATCAAAACATAAGGTACATGTAACATCTTTATTCACATTTTGATCAAATAAAAATTGAATATCATAACTATAGTTACTTCACAAAAAAAACGTTACTGTGTCTTTAAATGTTAAAAGTAACGTCTTAATTCAGCTTCTCATGTAATTAGCATCTCATAGGGCCACTTGAACCATCGGTATTCACAATTTGATCAATTGACAATTGGAAATCTTAACAATAACTGTTACTAAGAAACTGCTTTATTTTTTGCCTTACAAAAATCTCCACACCTCAGCTAAGCCTTGCTGAGGTGCCTGCCTGCAACCAGATAGTAGGCGTCCAGACTTATTTAAAGGGACACTGAACCCAAAAAAATTATTTCGTGATTCAGATAGAGCAGCAATTTTAAGCAACTTTCTAATTTACTCCTATTATCAATTTTTCTTCGTTCTCTTGCTATGTTTATATAAAAAGAAGGCATCTAAGCTTTTTTTCTTGGTTCAGGACTCTGGACAGCAGTTTTTGATTGGTGGATGAATTTATCCACCAATCAGCAAGGACAACCTAGGTTGTTCACCAAAAGTGGGACGGCATCTAAACTTACATTCTTGCATTTCAAATAAAGATTCCAAGAGAATGAAGAAAATTTGATAATGAGTAAATTAGAAAGTTGCCTAAAATTTCATGCTCTATCTGAATCACAAAAGAAAAAAATTGGGTTCAGTGTCCCTTTAAGTCACTCTTTAGTACAGTATGTGAAGCCTCTCTGCTGCATGGCATAACGCAGCATCGCTCTCCGTATCACTTTGGGATATGATACTAAAAAGGCACTCAAACAATGTTGCTTAGCTCCGCCCATCGTGGGCGTATCAAGATAAACCTCCCGGGCGGATAAGACTTGTAAAACAGAATTTATGTTTACCTGATAAATTACTTTCTCCAACGGTGTGTCCGGTCCACGGCGTCATCCTTACTTGTGGGATATTCTCTTCCCCAACAGGAAATGGCAAAGAGCCCAGCAAAGCTGGTCACATGATCCCTCCTAGGCTCCGCCTACCCCAGTCATTCGACCGACGTTAAGGAGGAATATTTGCATAGGAGAAACCATATGGTACCGTGGTGACTGTAGTTAAAAAAAATAAATTATCAGACCTGATTAAAAAACCAGGGCGGGCCGTGGACCGGACACACCGTTGGAGAAAGTAATTTATCAGGTAAACATAAATTCTGTTTTCTCCAACATAGGTGTGTCCGGTCCACGGCGTCATCCTTACTTGTGGGAACCAATACCAAAGCTTTAGGACACGGATGAAGGGAGGGAGCAAATCAGGTCACCTAAATGGAAGGCACCACGGCTTGCAAAACCTTTCTCCCAAAAATAGCCTCAGAAGAAGCAAAAGTATCAAACTTGTAAAATTTGGTAAAAGTGTGCAGTGAAGACCAAGTCGCTGCCCTACATATCTGATCAACAGAAGCCTCGTTCTTGAAGGCCCATGTGGAAGCCACAGCCCTAGTGGAATGAGCTGTGATTCTTTCGGGAGGCTGCCGTCCGGCAGTCTCGTAAGCCAATCTGATGATGCTTTTAATCCAAAAAGAGAGAGAGGTAGAAGTTGCTTTTTGACCTCTCCTTTTACCGGAATAAACAACAAACAAGGAAGATGTTTGTCTAAAATCCTTTGTAGCATCTAAATAGAATTTTAGAGCGCGAACAACATCCAAATTGTGCAACAAACGTTCCTTCTTTGAAACTGGCTTCGGACACAGAGAAGGTACGATAATCTCCTGGTTAATGTTTTTGTTAGAAACAACTTTTGGAAGAAAACCAGGTTTAGTACGTAAAACCACCTTATCTGCATGGAACACCAGATAAGGAGGAGAACACTGCAGAGCAGATAATTCTGAAACTCTTCTGGCAGAAGAAATTGCAACTAAAAACAAAACTTTCCAAGATAATAATTTAATATCAACGGAATGCAAGGGTTCAAACGGAACCCCCTGAAGAACTGAAAGAACTAAATTGAGACTCCAAGGAGGAGTCAAAGGTTTGTAAACAGGCTTAATTCTAACCAGAGCCTGAACAAAGGCTTGAACATCTGGCACAGCAGCCAGTTTTTTGTGAAGTAACACTGACAAGGCAGAAATCTGTCCCTTCAGGGAACTTGCAGATAATCCTTTTTCCAATCCTTCTTGAAGGAAGGATAGAATCCTAGGAATCTTAACCTTGTCCCAAGGGAATCCTTTAGATTCACACCAACAGATATATTTTTTCCAAATTTTGTGGTAAATCTTTCTAGTTACAGGCTTTCTGGCCTGAACAAGAGTATCGATAACAGAATCTGAGAACCCTCGCTTCGATAAAATCAAGCGTTCAATCTCCAAGCAGTCAGCTGGAGTGAAACCAGATTCGGATGTTCGAACGGACCCTGAACAAGAAGGTCTCGTCTCAAAGGTAGCTTCCAAGGTGGAGCCGATGACATATTCACCAGATCTGCATACCAAGTCCTGCGTGGCCACGCAGGAGCTATCAAGATCACCGACGCCCTCTCCTGATTGATCCTGGCTACCAGCCTGGGGATGAGAGGAAACGGCGGGAACACATAGGCTAGTTTGAAGGTCCAAGGTGCTACTAGTGCATCCACTAGAGCCGCCTTGGGATCCCTGGATCTGGACCCGTAGCAAGGAACTTTGAAGTTCTGACGAGAGGCCATCAGATCCATGTCTGGAATGCCCCACAGCTGAGTGATTTGGGCAAAGATTTCCGGATGGAGTTCCCACTCCCCCGGATGCAATGTCTGACGACTCAGAAAATCCGCTTCCCAATTTTCCACTCCTGGGATGTGGATAGCAGACAGGTGGCAGGAGTGAGACTCCGCCCATAGAATGATTTTGGTCACTTCTTCCATCGCTAGGGAACTCCTTGTTCCCCCCTGATGGTTGATGTACGCAACAGTTGTCATGTTGTCTGATTGAAACCGTATGAACTTGGCCCTCGCTAGCTGAGGCCAAGCCTGGAGAGCATTGAATATCGCTCTCAGTTCCAGAATATTTATCGGTAGAAGAGATTCTTCCCGAGACCAAAGACCCTGAGCTTTCAGGGATCCCCAGACCGCGCCCCAGCCCATCAGACTGGCGTCGGTCGTGACAATGACCCACTCTGGTCTGCGGAATGTCATCCCTTGTGACAGGTTGTCCAGGGACAGCCACCAACGGAGTGAGTCTCTGGTCCTCTGATTTACTTGTATCTTCGGAGACAAGTCTGTATAGTCCCCATTCCACTGACTGAGCATGCACAGTTGTAATGGTCTTAGATGAATGCGCGCAAAAGGAACTATGTCCATTGCCGCTACCATCAACCCGATCACTTCCATGCACTGAGCTATGGAAGGAAGAGGAACGGAATGAAGTATTCGACAAGAGTCTAGAAGTTTTGTTTTTCTGGCCTCTGTCAGAAAAATCCTCATTTCTAAGGAGTCTAATATTGTTCCCAAGAAGGGAACCCTTGTTGACGGGGATAGAGAACTCTTTTCCACGTTCACTTTCCATCCGTGAGATCTGAGAAAGGCCAGGACAATGTCCGTGTGAGCCTTTGCTTGAGGAAGGGACGACGCTTGAATCAGAATGTCGTCCAAGTAAGGTACTACAGCAATGCCCCTTGGTCTTAGCACAGCTAGAAGGGACCCTAGTACCTTTGTGAAAATCCTTGGAGCAGTGGCTAATCCGAAAGGAAGCGCCACGAACTGGTAATGTTTGTCCAGGAATGCGAACCTTAGGAACCGATGATGTTCCTTGTGGATAGGAATATGTAGATACGCATCCTTTAAATCCACCGTGGTCATGAATTGACCTTCCTGGATGGAAGGAAGAATAGTTCGAATGGTTTCCATCTTGAACGATGGAACCTTGAGAAACTTGTTTAAGATCTTGAGATCTAAGATTGGTCTGAACGTTCCCTCTTTTTTGGGAACTATGAACAGATTGGAGTAGAACCCCATCCCTTGTTCTCTTAATGGAACAGGATGAATCACTCCCATTTTTGACAGGTCTTCTACACAATGTAAGAATGCCTGTCTTTTTATGTGGTCTGAAGACAACTGAGACCTGTGGAACCTCCCCCTTGGGGGAAGTCCCTTGAATTCCAGAAGATAACCTTGGGAGACTATTTCTAGCGCCCAAGGATCCAGAACATCTCTTGCCCAAGCCTGAGCGAAGAGAGAGAGTCTGCCCCCCACCAGATCCGGTCCCGGATCGGGGGCCAACATTTCATGCAGTCTTGGTAGCAGTGGCAGGTTTCTTGGCCTGCTTTCCCTTGTTCCAGCCTTGCATTGGTCTCCAAGCTGGCTTGGCTTGAGAAGTATTACCCTCTTGCTTAGAGGACGTAGCACCTTGGGCTGGTCCGTTTCTACGAAAGGGACGAAAATTAGGTTTATTTTTTGCCTTGAAAGGCCGATCCTGAGGAAGGGCGTGGCCATTACCCCCAGTGATATCAGAGATAATCTCTTTCAAGTCAGGGCCAAACAGCGTTTTCCCCTTGAAAGGAATGTTAAGTAGCTTGTTCTTGGAAGACGCATCAGCCGACCAAGATTTCAACCAAAGCGCTCTGCGCGCCACAATAGCAAACCCAGAATTCTTAGCCGCTAACCTAGCCAATTGCAAAGTGGCGTCTAGGGTGAAAGAATTAGCCAATTTGAGAGCATTGATTCTGTCCATAATCTCCTCAAAAGGAGGAGAATCACTATCGACCGCCTTTATCAGATCATCGAACCAGAAACATGCGGCTGTAGCGACAGGGACAATGCATGAAATTGGTTGTAGAAGGTAACCCTGCTGAACAAACATCTTTTTAAGCAAACCTTCTAATTTTTTATCCATAGGATCTTTGAAAGCACAACTATCCTCTATGGGTATAGTGGTGCGTTTGTTTAAAGTGGAAACCGCTCCCTCGACCTTGGGGACTGTCTGCCATAAGTCCTTTCTGGGGTCGACCATAGGAAACAATTTTTTAAATATGGGGGGAGGGACGAAAGGAATACCGGGCCTTTCCCATTCTTTATTAACAATGTCCGCCACCCGCTTGGGTATAGGAAAAGCTTCTGGGAGCCCCGGCACCTCTAGGAACTTGTCCATTTTACATAGTTTCTCTGGGATGACCAACTTGTCACAATCATCCAGAGTGGATAATACCTCCTTAAGCAGAATGCGGAGATGTCCCAACTTAAATTTAAATGCAATCACATCAGGTTCAGCCTGTTGAGAAATGTTCCCTGAATCAGTAATTTCTCCCTCAGACAAAACCTCCCTGGCCCCATCAGACTGGGTTAGGGGCCCTTCAGAAATATTAATATTAGCGTCGTCATGCTCTTCAGTATCTAAAACAGAGCAGCCGCGCTTACGCTGACAAGTGTTCATTTTGGCTAAAATGTTTTTGACAGAATTATCCATTACAGCCGTTAATTGTTGCATAGTAAGGAGTATTGGCGCGCTAGATGTACTAGGGGCCTCCTGAGTGGGCAAGACTCGTGTAGACGAAGGAGGGAATGATGCAGTACCATGCTTACTCCCCTCACTTGAGGAATCATCTTGGGCATCATTGTCATTATCACATAAATCACATTTATTTAAATGAATAGGAATTCTGGCTTCCCCACATTCAGAATACAGTCTATCTGGTAGTTCAGACATGTTAAACAGGCATAAACTTGATAACAAAGTACAAAAACGTTTTAAAATAAAACCGTTACTGTCACTTTAAATTTTAAACTGAACACACTTTATTACTGCAATTGCGAAAAAACATGAAGGAATTGTTCAAAATTCACCAAATTTTCACCACAGTGTCTTAAAGCCTTAAAAGTATTGCACACCAAATTTGGAAGCTTTAACCCTTAAAATAACGGAACCGGAGCCGTTTAAAACTTTAACCCCTTTACAGTCCCTGGTATCTGCTTTGCTGAGACCCAACCAAGCCCAAAGGGGAATACGATACCAAATGACGCCTTCAGAAAGTCTTTTCTAAGTATCAGAGCTCCTCTCACATGCGACTGCATGCCATGCCTCTCAAAAACAAGTGCGCCACTCCGGCGCGAAAATGAGGCTCTGCTTATGCTTTGGGAAAGCCCCTAAGGAATAAGGTGTCTAATACAGTGCCTGCCGATATTATTATATCAAAATACCCAGATAAAATGATTCCTCAAGGCTAAATATGTGTTAATAATGAATCGATTTAGCCCAGAAAAAGTCTACAGTCTCAATAAGCCCTTGTGAAGCCCTTATTTACAATCGTAATAAACATGGCTTACCGGATCCCATAGGGAAAATGACAGCTTCCAGCATTACATCGTCTTGTTAGAATGTGTCATACCTCAAGCAGCAAGAGGCTGCACACTGTTCCCCCAACTGAAGTTAATTGCTCTCAACAGTCCTGTGTGGAACAGCCATGGATTTTAGTTACGGTTGCTAAAATCATTTTCCTCATACAAACAGAAATCTTCATCTCTTTTCTGTTTCTGAGTAAATAGTACATACCAGCACTATTTCAAAATAACAAACTCTTGATTGAATAATAAAAACTACAGTTAAACACTAAAAAACTCTAAGCCATCTCCGTGGAGATGTTGCCTGTACAACGGCAAAGAGAATGACTGGGGTAGGCGGAGCCTAGGAGGGATCATGTGACCAGCTTTGCTGGGCTCTTTGCCATTTCCTGTTGGGGAAGAGAATATCCCACAAGTAAGGATGACGCCGTGGACCGGACACACCTATGTTGGAGAAAAATAAATCCGTCGGGAGCTGAGAATTTACCCCTATCATGGTGAATTCAAAGTTAAACCTCCCCGTCGGCTAATGATGTAAAATAAAGCCGTTGGGAGTAGAGAATTGCACCTATTATGGTGTAACAAAGCTAAACCTTCCAGTCGGCTAATGAAGTAAAAATAAAGCCGTTGGGAGTTGCTATCATGGCGACACCACCAAACAAACATATGAGCCACTTCTCCACGTCCCCACTGCGTGCTGTAACTGCCCTTATAACGTATCCCCACTCTTATGGATAATGTCATCTTGTGTCCATGTGTATAATAAAGTGACAATTTTTCTGTGTACATACCCCAGAAAATAAACTTAGCACTTACCTTAGAAATCTGCCCGGCAGTAAGGCAGCTCACCGGCTTGAGAGGTCCTTTTCCTCACATAGGCCCGTGGAAACAAAAAGGACTGAGTATTTCCCCTGAGGCTTTCATAATCAGGGCAGCATAAAATCTATGAAAGGCGCAGTGAGAATTATGTCCCACCAGTTCCCATTGCTCTAAAGCCACCACTGCTCTACTGAAAAGACTGATATGGACTACGGCTACACCCTAGGACAAAGCATCACAATCTTGCACCACTTTAAAAAAAAAAAATAAACTCTTGATTGAAGAATCTTAACTAACACCTAACTTTACCACTTCCTAGCACTAACGTAGGCAAAGAGAATGACTAGGTTGGGAGGGAAGGGAGGTGATATTTAACAGCTTTGCTGTGGTGCTCTTTGCTGCCTCCTGCAGGGCAGGAGTGGTATTTCCAATAGTAATTAAGATGATCCGTGGACTCATCGTGTCATTAAAAAGAATAAAATAAAATTGTGTATACACAAAAAATATAAAAATACAAAACCAAAATAGCAGATAGTCTCTCAAAGTAGAAAAAAAGTGTATAAAATATCAAACTTGTATTCCTGGTGGTTAGAATCTATGTGATGTCTCCAATGTCCTAGAATTCTTTCCAAAGTCCTTGGGATATCCTGTGAAAAGCTAGGTTCGACGGCTAGTAGGGCTCCTTATAATGGGCTAAATGTGTTCATATGTCAAAGGAATCATTTACATCCAGATGTATCCTAAAATCTTACATCAACTTCTAGAAAATATATAACCGTAACTTCTAAAATATATAACAGTAACTTCTAAAAACAACTACTGAGGATATTAGAAATGATATTTAAAAATATTTTAGAGATTCTCGTAACAGACACAGTGTAGAATATAAAAAATTATATAAAATTGAGGTAAAATTATAGATCGTGTAAAATACATGAGAATCATAAAATTCTAAGATTCATAAAATTCATGAAATTAGCATTGGATATGTAGTAGGAGAGAGAACATAAATTATGCTTACCTGATAATTTAATTTCCATCTGTATGGGAAGAGTCCACAGCTGCATTCCTTACTTGTGGAAAATACTGAACCTGGCCACCAGGAGGAGCCAAAGATTTAAATACCTCCCCCACTTCCTCATAACCCCAGCCATTCTGCCGAGGAAACGAGGAACAGTAGGAGAAATATCAGGGTGAAAAAGGAGCCAGAAGAAAAAAATTCAAATTTAGAGCTGCCCATCTAGGAACACGGGCGGGAGCTGTGGACTCTTCCCATACAAATGGAAATTAAATCATCAGGTAAGCATAATTTATGTTTTCCATCTTAATATGGGAAGAGTCCACAGCTGCATTCCTTACTTGTGGGAAACAAGTAAGCTCTAGAGTACACGGAATGCTAACGGGAGGGAAAAAAGAAAGGCGGACCCTAATCTGAGGGCACCACAGCCTGCAAAACCTTTCTCCTGAAGGCTGCTTCAGCAAAAGCAAAAACATCAAACTTGTAAAAATTTTGGGAAAAGAATGTAAGGAGAACCAGATAGCCGCCTTACAAATCTGATCCATAGAGGCCTAATTTTTGAAGGTCCAGCAGGAAACCACTGCTCTCGTAGAATGATCCGTAATCCTCAAAAGGAGGCTTATGTCCCGCTGTTTCTATGCTAAACGGATGACACTCTTCAGACAAAAAAAATTAGGAAGTTGAAGAGGCCCTCCGACCCCTACGCTTCCCGGAAAGAGAACAAACAGAGAAAGAGATTTGTCTAAATTCCTTTGTGGCCCGTAGATAGATCTTCAAGGCACAAACTACATCCAGAATACGTTGTAAAAGTTCCTTCGACGAAGGATTAGGACATAAGAAAGGAACCACGATCTCTTGATTGATGTTGCGAATTGACACAACCTTAGGAAGAAACCTAACTTGGTTCATAGAACAGCCTTATCGGCATGAAAAGCCAGATAAGGAGGGATGCATTGCAAGGCAGCAATCAGAGATACTCTGTGCACAGAAGCAATAGCCAGTAGAAAAATACCCTTCCAAGACAACAATTTAATGTCCACAGTCCACTTCATGCATTGGTTCCAACGGAGCCCGTTGCAAAACAAAGATGAAATTTAAACTCCAAGGAAGAGCCTTAGATCTAAACACAGGTCTGATCCCAGCAAAGCCTTAACAAATGGCTGCACATCTGGAAGCTCTGCAAACCTCTTGTGCAGTTACACAAACAGGGCCGAAAACTGTCCCGTCAGGGGACTTAGCAGAAAAGTCCTACTCCATTTCAACAGAATAAGAAGGTCCTCCACATCTTATGATAGATGCGACAAGCAACCAGCTTACAAGCTTGAATGAGAGTAAAAATAACTCTCTCAAAAAACCCTCTCTTGGCTAGGACTAAGCGTTCAATCTCCACGCAGTCAGCCTCAGAGAATCTAGACATTCATGATCAAAGAGGCCTTGGTCAGCAGATCCCTGCGACAAGGTAACTTCCACGGAGGAGATGATGACATCACCACTAGATCCGCAAACCATATCCTTTGTGGCCAAGACGGAGCGGTAAGTCTCACTGATGCCTGCTTGACTCGAGCAACTACACTAGGAAGTATTGGTAATGGTTGGAAAGGATAAATCAGATTGAACCTCCAAGGCACTGCTGATACATCTGTTAGCTCCGCCTGAGGATCCCTGTACCTTGACCCCTATCTGAGTAGCTTGGTATTGAGACGTTATAAGATCTACCTCTTGCAAATCTCTGCAAACACTCGGGATGGAGAGACCATTCTCCCTAATGGAAGGATTGTCCACTGAGGAAATCCACTTCCCAGTTGTCTACACCTGGAAATGTGGATCGCTGACAGCGAACAAATGCGGGTCTCCCCCACACCAGAATCCAAGATACTTCCCTCAACACTAGGGAGCTTCTCGTTCCCCCCTGATGGTTGATATTAGCCACCGAGGATATATTGCTTGATTGGAATCTGATTAACTGGCCAAACCCAGCAGAGGCCAAGCCTTCAGAGCATTGTATATTGCCGAAGATCCAAAATGAGATCAGGAGGGAGCTTTACCTCCTGAGACTGGAGGCCCTGTGCCTTCCTGGAGGCCCTGTGCCTTCCTGGCACCCCAAACAGCTCCCCATCCTGATAGACTTGCAACCGTAGTCACAATCACCCAGGATGGTCTTGAGATGGACGTCCCTCAGGACAAGTAAACCAGACAAAACCACCAAGAGAGCGATTCTCCCGATTGGTTGTCCAGAGAAATCTGTTGACAGATCCGAATGATCGCCGTTCCACTAGTTCAGCATGCGCAGTTGCAACAGTCTGAGGTGAAACCTGGCAAAGGAAATGGATGTCCAAGCTGGACACCATGAGGCCAATCACCTCCATACACCGAGCCAGAGATGGCCTTAAGGCGATCTGGAGGGCAAGACATGTTGAAGCTAGCTTGCAACATCTATGGTCTGTTAGAAATATGCTCATGTCTATGGAGATTATTGTAGTACCCGAGAATTCTACCCTGATACTTGATACAAGAGAACTCTCTCTAGATTATCTGCCAACCATGGGATCTAAGAAGACAGAGGAGATATTCTGAATGGTACCCTCTTAGAAAAACTTCTTTAGCTAGACCAAACGGAAGGGCAATAAACTGGAAGTGCTGGTCCAGGAATGCAAACCTTAGGAACTGGAAGTGGTCCTTGAGGATTGGTATGTGAAGGGAGCATCCTTCAGATCTATCGTGGTCATGAACTACCCCTCTCAAACGAGGGGAAGTGTGGACCTTATTGTCTCCATCTTAAACGAGGGGACATTTAAAAACCTGCTTAAGCACTTTAGGTCCAGAATCAGATGGAAAGTTCCCTCCTTCTTAAGGACCACAAAAGGTTTGAATAGTATCCCAAACCTCTCACTGCGATAGACACCGGGACAATAACTCTGCCCTCAAACTCTATCCAATTTAGGAATTAAGGTTTGTCAGGCATTTTGGCCTCTGGGACCTCTGACTTCTCCAAAAACTTCCTTTAGAAGAAAGCACAAATTCCTAAACTAAAGTCTGGTTCCTCCGCAGCCGGAGGTTTAGAGGCAGCAGACTCCGACCCAGAATGTTCATACTCTGAAGTCTCAGAAAGAACTTCATCCTCAGATAACCCTCAGTTAAATCCAATAAATTATCTGGGAAGGAGTGCAATATGTAACCCTTCACTTGGGCTTAGCAGGGCGAGGTAAAGCATTAAAGGACACAGACACCGCCGTCTGAACTGCGCAGTAACGTCTGGTGAAAAAAAGGTACCCTCCAGATGGAGGATTAGCAATGCTACGGGAAAACTGCATGTGTAGAGATATAAGAATGTAGGGTACGTACCTCACTGGACGACAACTCCTCAGAGGTAGACGGCTCAGTGGTATCAAACATGTTTGATATTATCACATTATCCAGGCATATGGAACATCATTGAGAGGGCGGAACTAAGGCCTCCTCACCATATAAACAGGAATTACTCATTAGGAATGGAGGGAGTGCCCTCTAAAGTAACAGAATCCTCCATTGCTAGTGCAATAACCGGAGAACTAGAGAAATAAAACATCTTATTTTATTAAAAAAAACAGCACCCTTATACCTAATGGCTGGGGAACTCACCACCTCCTATGACCCAGACAGTAGAGAGATTTATGACTCCTCTCTGATAGACAACCGGTCAGCAAAAAGGGAATAAATCACATGGTGAACAATGCAGGACCGTCCCTGCTATGAGAAAGCGCGCCAAGCTTGTAAGCTGCATGGCTCTCAAAGTGAAAGTGAAACTTGTATATTCCATAACAGCCTATGAGCCCATAACATCTCACACATGAAAGCAGCATGAAATCAAATAAACATACAAGATTATTCCCCCCTGTTCAATAATCCCCCCTAAGGAGAGATTAAACCTTCATACTATACAGATAAAAGGAGTCGCACTGTGAGCCTGTCCTCTTGCATTATCATACATGTATAAAAAAATTAAACGATCTTACCAGAATCTATGCCGTGGAACAGTAGCACGGTCCTTTAAGTTTGACAGATAGTAGCAGCGCTTCTGACATGGACCTGAGTGAAGAAAGCAGGCAGCGAAACTCGTCAACGCTGATTGCTTAAGGAGCTGTTAATATAAGTCTGGATGGGTTCGCAGAAAGACTCTCCTTGCATTTCCAGACTCTAACTTTCGTCAATACTCTCACTAAGAGACTGACAGGACTTCTTAAAACTCCAGTCCCATCTCGAAGAGTACTACCCTCCATAAGAGACTACTCCAAAATCTTCTGACACTTCTCTGCCAACCTCCTGTGACGAAAGGCAAAGAATGACTGGGGTTATGAGGAAGTGGGGGAGGTATTTAAGGCTTTTGGCTGGGGTGTCTTTGCCTCCTCCTGGTGGCCAGGTTCAGTATTTCCCACAAGTATTAAGATGGAAATAGTGTTTTTGATGGATGGACAATGGAAAATAGAGTTCTAGGAATGAACTGTTTTAACTTAAGTATGCTCGGATTCATGCCTGCCTGATAGAGGCATATGTGGCTTTACAGTTTCTAAAAAATATAGAGTTACATCTTCTAAAAACGCTAAAGGCTCTAATAGCAGACATAGTTCTAAATATATATTGTTCACTGAACTATAACTCATATGTTAAGATACGAATATTAAATGTGATACATTGAATCTTGAAAGGAGGGAGGACTGGAACCCAACCTATTTTGTGACTACTATTCTAGGATAGTAGTCGAACTGCTACTTTGACATCTGAAAATATCAAAATATCACTATGAGATCAAAGTCAGACGACCCTACAATAGTAGTCACAAAATAGGTTGGGTTCCAGTCCTCCCTCCTTTCAAGATTCAATGTATCACATTTAATATTCGTATCTTAACATATGAGTTATAGCTCAGTGAACAATATATATATATTATATATTTAGAACTATGTCTGCTATTAGAGCCTTTAGCGTTTTTAGAAGATTTAACTCTATATTTTTTAGAAACTGTAACGCCACATATGCCTCTATCTGGCAGGCATGAATCCGAGCATACTTAAGTTAAAACAGTTCATTCCTAGAATTCCATTTTTCCATTGTCCATCCATCAAAAACACTATATCTCTTCTACTACATATCCAATGTTAATTTCATGAATTTTATGAATCTTACATAATTTTATGATTCTCATGTATTTTACACAATCTATAATTTTTTATATTCTGCACTGTGTCTGTTACGAGAATCTCTAAAAACAGAATTTATGTTTACCTGATAAATTACTTTCTCCAACGGTGTGTCCGGTCCACGGCGTCATCCTTACTTGTGGGATATTCTCTTCCCCAACAGGAAATGGCAAAGAGCCCAGCAAAGCTGGTCACATGATCCCTCCTAGGCTCCGCCTACCCCAGTCATTCGACCGACGTTAAGGAGGAATATTTGCATAGGAGAAACCATATGGTACCGTGGTGACTGTAGTTAAAGAAAATAAATCATCAGACCTGATTAAAAAAACCAGGGCGGGCCGTGGACCGGACACACCGTTGGAGAAAGTAATTTATCAGGTAAACATAAATTCTGTTTTCTCCAACATAGGTGTGTCCGGTCCACGGCGTCATCCTTACTTGTGGGAACCAATACCAAAGCTTTAGGACACGGATGAAGGGAGGGAGCAAATCAGGTCACCTAAATGGAAGGCACCACGGCTTGCAAAACCTTTCTCCCAAAAATAGCCTCAGAAGAAGCAAAAGTATCAAACTTGTAAAATTTGGTAAAAGTGTGCAGTGAAGACCAAGTCGCTGCCCTACATATCTGATCAACAGAAGCCTCGTTCTTGAAGGCCCATGTGGAAGCCACAGCCCTAGTGGAATGAGCCGTGATTCTTTCGGGAGGCTGCCGTCCGGCAGTCTCGTAAGCCAATCGGATGATGCTTTTAATCCAAAAAGAGAGAGAGGTAGAAGTTGCTTTTTGACCTCTCCTTTTACCGGAATAAACAACAAACAAGGAAGATGTTTGTCTAAAATCCTTTGTAGCATCTAAATAGAATGTTAGAGCGCGAACAACATCCAGATTGTGCAACAAACGTTCCTTCTTTGACACTGGTTTCGGACACAGAGAAGGTACGATAATCTCCTGGTTAATGTTTTTGTTAGAAACAACTTTTGGAAGAAAACAAGGTTTAGTACGTAAAACCACCTTATCTGCATGGAACACCAGATAAGGAGGAGAACACTGCAGAGCAGATAATTCTGAAACTCTTCTAGCAGAAGAAATCGCAACTAAAAACAAAACTTTCCAAGATAATAACTTAATATCAACGGAATGTAGGGGTTCAAACGGAACCCCCTGAAGAACTGAAAGAACTAAGTTGAGACTCCAAGGAGGAGTCAAAGGTTTGTAAACAGGCTTAATTCTAACCAGAGCCTGAACAAAGGCTTGCACATCTGGCACAGCTGCCAGCTTTTTGTGAAGTAACACAGACAAGGCAGAAATCTGTCCCTTCAGGGAACTAGCCGATAATCCTTTTTCCAATCCTTCTTGAAGGAAGGATAGAATCTTAGGAATCTTAACCTTGTCCCAAGGGAATCCTTTAGATTCACACCAACAGATATATTTTTTCCAAATTTTGTGGTAAATCTTTCTAGTTACAGGCTTTCTGGCCTGAACAAGAGTATCGATAACAGAATCTGAGAACCCTCGCTTCGATAAGATCAAGCGTTCAATCTCCAAGCAGTCAGCTGGAGTGAAACCAGATTCGGATGTTCGAACGGACCCTGAACAAGAAGGTCTCGTCTCAAAGGTAGCTTCCAAGGTGGAGCCGATGACATATTCACCAGATCTGCATACCAAGTCCTGCGTGGCCACGCAGGAGCTATCAAGATCACCGACGCCCTCTCCTGATTGATCCTGGCTACCAGCCTGGGGATGAGAGGAAACGGCGGGAACACATAAGCTAGTTTGAAGGTCCAAGGTGCTACTAGTGCATCCACTAGAGCCGCCTTGGGATCCCTGGATCTGGACCCGTAGCAAGGAACTTTGAAGTTCTGACGAGAGGCCATCAGATCCATGTCTGGAATGCCCCACAGCTGAGTGACTTGGGCAAAGATTTCCGGATGGAGTTCCCACTCCCCCGGATGCAATGTCTGACGACTCAGAAAATCCGCTTCCCAATTTTCCACTCCTGGGATGTGGATAGCAGACAGGTGGCAGGAGTGAGACTCCGCCCATAGAATGATTTTGGTCACTTCTTCCATCGCTAGGGAACTCCTTGTTCCCCCCTGATGGTTGATGTACGCAACAGTTGTCATGTTGTCTGATTGAAACCGTATGAACTTGGCCCTCGCTAGCTGAGGCCAAGCCTTGAGAGCATTGAATATCGCTCTCAGTTCCAGAATATTTATCGGTAGAAGAGATTCTTCCCGAGACCAAAGACCCTGAGCTTTCAGGGATCCCCAGACCGCGCCCCAGCCCATCAGACTGGCGTCGGTCGTGACGATGACCCACTCCGGTCTGCGGAATGTCATCCCTTGTGACAGGTTGTCCAGGGACAGCCACCAACGGAGTGAGTCTCTGGTCCTCTGATTTACTTGTATCTTCGGAGACAAGTCTGTATAGTCCCCATTCCACTGACTGAGCATGCACAGTTGTAATGGTCTTAGATGAATGCGCGCAAAAGGAACTATGTCCATTGCCGCTACCATCAAACCGATCACTTCCATGCACTGCGCTATGGAAGGAAGAGGAACGGAATGAAGTATCCGACAAGAGTCTAGAAGTTTTGTTTTTCTGGCCTCTGTCAGAAAAATCCTCATTTCTAAGGAGTCTATTATTGTTCCCAAGAAGGGAACCCTTGTTGACGGAGATAGAGAACTCTTTTCCACGTTCACTTTCCATCCGTGAGATCTGAGAAAGGCCAGGACAATGTCTGTGTGAGCCTTTGCTTGAGGAAGGGACGACGCTTGAATCAGAATGTCGTCCAAGTAAGGTACTACAGCAATGCCCCTTGGTCTTAGCACAGCTAGAAGGGACCCTAGTACCTTTGTGAAAATCCTTGGAGCAGTGGCTAATCCGAAAGGAAGCGACACGAACTGGTAATGCTTGTCCAGGAATGCGAACCTTAGGAACCGATGATGTTCCTTGTGGATAGGAATATGTAGATACGCATCCTTTAAATCCACTGTGGTCATGAATTGACCTTCCTGGATGGAAGGAAGAATAGTTCGAATGGTTTCCATCTTGAACGATGGAACCTTGAGAAACTTGTTTAAGATCTTGAGATCTAAGATTGGTCTGAACGTTCCCTCTTTTTTGGGAACTATGAACAGATTGGAGTAGAACCCCATCCCTTGTTCTCTTAATGGAACAGGATGAATCACTCCCATTCTTAACAGGTCTTCTACACAATGTAAGAATGCCTGTCGTTTTATGTGGTCTGAAGACAACTGAGACCTGTGGAACCTCCCCCTTGGGGGAAGTCCCTTGAATTCCAGAAGATAACCTTGGGAGACTATTTCTAGCGCCCAAGGATCCAGAACATCTCTTGCCCAAGCCTGAGCGAAGAGAGAGAGTCTGCCCCCCACCAGATCCGGTCCCGGATCGGGGGCCAACATTTCATGCTGTCTTGGTAGCAGTGGCAGGTTTCTTGGCCTGCTTTCCCTTGTTCCAGCCTTGCATTGGTCTCCAAGCTGGCTTGGCTTGAGAAGTATTACCCTCTTGCTTAGAGGATGTAGCACCTTGGGCTGGTCCGTTTCTACGAAAGGGACGAAAATTAGGTTTATTTTTTGCCTTGAAAGGCCGATCCTGAGGAAGGGCGTGGCCCTTACCCCCAGTGATATCAGAGATAATCTCTTTCAAGTCAGGGCCAAACAGCGTTTTCCCCTTGAAAGGAATGTTAAGTAGCTTGTTCTTGGAAGACGCATCAGCCGACCAAGATTTCAACCAAAGCGCTCTGCGCGCCACAATAGCAAACCCAGAATTCTTAGCCGCTAACCTAGCCAATTGCAAAGTGGCGTCTAGGGTGAAAGAATTAGCCAATTTGAGAGCATTGATTCTGTCCATAATCTCCTCATAAGGAGGAGAATCACTATCAACCGCCTTTATCAGCTCATCGAACCAGAAACATGCGGCTGTAGCGACAGGGACAATGCATGAAATTGGTTGTAGAAGGTAACCCTGCTGAACAAACATCTTTTTAAGCAAACCTTCTAATTTTTTATCCATAGGATCTTTGAAAGCACAACTATCCTCTATGGGTATAGTGGTGCGTTTGTTTAAAGTGGAAACCGCTCCCTCGACCTTGGGGACTGTCTGCCATAAGTCCTTTCTGGGGTCGACCATAGGAAACAATTTTTTAAATATGGGGGGAGGGACGAAAGGAATACCGGGCCTTTCCCATTCTTTATTAACAATGTCCGCCACCCGCTTGGGTATAGGAAAAGCTTCTGGGAGCCCCGGCACCTCTAGGAACTTGTCCATTTTACATAGTTTCTCTGGGATGACCAACTTGTCACAATCATCCAGAGTGGATAATACCTCCTTAAGCAGAATGCGGAGATGTTCCAACTTAAATTTAAATGTAATCACATCAGGTTCAGCTTGTTGAGAAATGTTCCCTGAATCAGTAATTTCTCCCTCAGACAAAACCTCCCTGGCCCCATCAGACTGGGTTAGGGGCCCTTCAGAAATATTATCAGCGTCGTCATGCTCTTCAGTATCTAAAACAGAGCAGTCGCGCTTACGCTGATAAGTGTTCATTTTGGCTAAAATGTTTTTGACAGAATTATCCATTACAGCCGTTAATTGTTGCATAGTAAGGAGTATTGGCGCGCTAGATGTACTAGGGGCCTCCTGAGTGGGCAAGACTCGTGTAGACGAAGGAGGGAATGATGCAGTACCATGCTTACTCCCCTCACTTGAGGAATCATCTTGGGCATCATTGTCATTGTCACATAAATCACATTTATTTAAATGAATAGGAATTCTGGCTTCCCCACATTCAGAACACAGTCTATCTGGTAGTTCAGACATGTTAAACAGGCATAAACTTGATAACAAGGTACAAAAAACGTTTTAAAATAAAACCGTTACTGTCACTTTAAATTTTAAACTGAACACACTTTATTACTGCAATTGCGAAAAAACATGAAGGAATTGTTCAAAATTCACCAAATTTTCACCACAGTGTCTTAAAGCCTTAAAAGTATTGCACGCCAAATTTGGAAGCTTTAACCCTTAAAATAACGGAACCGGAGCCGTTTTGAACTTTAACCCCTTTACAGTCCCTGGTATCTGCTTTGCTGAGACCCAACCAAGCCCAAAGGGGAATACGATACCAAATGACGCCTTCAGAAAGTCTTTTCTAAGTATCAGAGCTCCTCTCACATGCGACTGCATGCCATGCCTCTCAAAAACAAGTGCGCAACACCGGCGCGAAAATGAGGCTCTGCCTATGCTTTGGGAAAGCCCCTAAAGAATAAGGTGTCTAAAACAGTGCCTGCCGATATTATTATATCAAAATACCCAGATAAAATGATTCCTCAAGGCTAAATATGTATTTAATAATGAATCGATTTAGCCCAGAAAAAGTCTACAGTCTTAATAAGCCCTTGTGAAGCCCTTATTTACGATCGTAATAAACATGGCTTACCGGATCCCATAGGGAAAATGACAGCTTCCAGCATTACATCGTCTTGTTAGAATGTGTCATACCTCAAGCAGCAAGAGACTGCTCACTGTTCCCCCAACTGAAGCTAATTGCTCTCAACAGTCCTGTGTGGAACAGCCATGGATTTTAGTGACGGTTGCTAAAATCATTTTCCTCATACAAACAGAATTCTTCATCACTTTTCTGTTTCTGAGTAAATAGTACATACCAGCACTATTTCAAAATAACAAACTCTTGATTGAATAATAAAAACTACAGTTAAACACTAAAAAACTCTAAGCCATCTCCGTGGAGATGTTGCCTGTACAACGGCAAAGAGAATGACTGGGGTAGGCGGAGCCTAGGAGGGATCATGTGACCAGCTTTGCTGGGCTCTTTGCCATTTCCTGTTGGGGAAGAGAATATCCCACAAGTAAGGATGACGCCGTGGACCGGACACACCTATGTTGGAGAAATATTTTTAAATATAATATCTGATATCCTCAGTAGTTGTTTTTAGAAGTTGTTGTTAAATATCCTTAGAAGTTGCTGTTAAATATTTTTAGAAGTTACTTTTATATATTTTCCAGAAGTTGATGTGAGATTTTAGGATACATCTGGATCTAAATAAATCCTTGACATATGAACACATTTAGCCTACTATAAGGAGCCCTGCTAGCCGTCGAACCTAGCTGTACTATACACAAGATGCTACGGTACAGAAAACAGCTGTTAGACAAATGGGCTGCCGATTGTAGTAAACAAACCCACACCCAATAGCTGTGATCTTACAAGTGAGCGTATATGACGTCACATCCAATCAGATGTGAGGAATAACGGCAATAAGAAATGCTGATTATTAAGTTACAAAAAATGATAAAAAACATAATTTATGTAAGAACTTACCTGATAAATTAATTTCTTTCATATTGGCAAGAGTCCATGAGCTAGTGATGTATGGGATATACAATCCTACCAGGAGGGGAAAAGTTTCCCAAACCTCAATATGTTCAATTTGTACAGATTGACTTTTATTTAAAGTAGCATCAATACAGTTAGTACATAAATTTCTATTGGGCTCCACTTTGGCTTTAGCACATATAGCACATATATCTTCCTCTGAATCAGACATGTTTAACACACTAGCAAATAAACTAGCAACTTGGAAATACTTTTCAAGTAATTTACTATAATATGAAAACGTACTGTGCCTATAAGAAGCACAGAAAAAGTTATGACAGTTGAAAATTAATAAACTGAAAAGTTATAGCATCAAATCTTTGTAAAAAACACAATTTTCGCAAAGGATTGCTCCCATTAGCAAAGGATAACTAACCCTGATAGCAGAAAAAAAAATAAAAAAAAAAAATACAGAAATAAACGTTTTTTTTTTTATCACAGTCAACTACAATCTCACAGCTCTGCTGTGAGTGATTACCTCCCTCAAAACAAGTTTTGAAGACCCCTGAGTTCTGTAGAGATGAACCGGATCATGCAGGGAAGACAAACTTCTGACTGAATTTTTTGATGCGTAGCAAAAGCACCAAAAAAGGTCCCTCCCCCTCACACATAACAGTGAGAGAGATCAGTAAACTGTCATAAATTAAATAAAACGACTGCCAAGTGGAAAAAAATAGTGCCCAAAACATTTTTTCACCCAGTACCTCAGAAAATTAAACGATTTTACATGCCAGCAAAAAACGTTTAACATAAATAAATTAAGTGTTATTAAAAAGCCTGTTGCTAGTCCCTGCAAATTAGGCTAAAGTTTTATGTATACAGTATAATTCCAGTGAAGTGCCATTCCCCAGAATACTGAAGTGTAAAATATACATACATGACAGCCTGATACCAGTTGCTGCTACTGCATTTAAGGCTGAGTTTACATTATATCGGTATGGCAGAATTTTCTCATCAATTCCATTGTCAGAAAATAATAAGCTGCTACATACCTCTTTGCAGATTAATCTGCCCGCTGTCCCCTGATCTGAAGTTTACCTCTCCTCAGATGGCCGAGAAACAGCAATATGATCTTAACTACTCCGGCTAAAATCATAGAAAAACTCAGGTAGATTCTTCTTCAAATTCTACCAGAGAAGGAATAACACACTCCGGTGCTATTATAAAATAACAAACTTTTGATTGAAGGTATGAAACTAAGTATAATCACCACAGTCCTCTCACACATCCTATCTATTCGTTGGGTGCAAGAGAATGACTGGTAATGGCAGTTAGGGGAGGAGCTATATAGCAGCTCTGCTGGGTGAATCCTCTTGCACTTCCTGTTGGGGAGGAGTTAATATCCCATAAGTAATGGATGATCCGTGGACTGGATACACTTAACAAGAGAAATGCCTATAAATACACCCCTCACCACACCCACAATTCAGTTTTACAAATAGCCAAGTAGTGGGGTGAAAAAGAAAGGAGTAAAAAGCATCAACAAAGGAATTTGGAAATAATTGTGCTTTATACAAAACAATCATAACCACCATAAAAAGGGGGTGGGCCTCATGGACTCTTGCCAATATGAAAGAAATGAATTTATCAGGTAAGTTCTTACATAAATTATGTTTTCTTTCATGTAATTGGCAAGAGTCCATGAGCTAGTGACGTATGGGATAGCAATACCCAAGATGTGGAACTCCACGCAAGAGTCACTAGAGAGGGACAAAATAAAAACAGCCATTTCACTGAAAAAAATTAATCCACAACCCAATATAAGTTTATTCTCAAAAATAAAAGGAAAAACTTAAATCATAAGCAGAAGAATCAAACTGAAACAGTTGCCTGAAGAACTTTCCTACTAAAAACTGCTTCCGAAGAAGCAAATACATCAAAATGGTAGAATTTTGTAAATGTATGCAAAGAAGACCAAGTTTCTGCTTTGGAAATCTGATCAACTGAAGCTTCATTCTTAAAAGCCCAAGAAGTGGAAACTGATCTAGTAGAATGAGCTGTAATTCTCTTAGGCGGGGCTTTACCCGACTCCAAATAAGCTTAATGAATCAAAAGCTTCAACCACGATGCCAAAGAAAAGGCAGAAGCCTTCTGACCTTTCCTGGAACCAGAAAAGATAACAAATAGACTAGAAGTCTTTCTGAAATACTGTATTTAGTAGCTTCAACATAATATTTCAGAGCTCTCACCACATCCAAAGAATGTAAAGATCTCTCCAAAGAATTCTTAGGATTAGGACACAAAGAAGGGACAACAATTTCTCTATTAATGTTGTTAGAATTCACAACCTTAGGTAAGAATTTAAATGAAGTCCACAAAACTGCCTTATCCTGATGAAGAATCAGAAAAGAAGATTCACGAGAAAGAACAGATAATTCAGAAACTCTTCTAGCAGAAGAGATGGCCAAAAGGAACAACACTGTCCAAGAAAGTAGTTTAACGTCCAAAGAATGCATAGGCTCAAATGGAGGAGCCTGTAAAGCCTTCAAAACCAAATTAAGACTTCAAGGAGGAGAGATTGATTTAATGACAGGCTTGATATGAACCAAAGCCTGCACAAAACAGTGAATATCAGGAAGTTTAGCAATTTTTCTGTGGAATACAACAGAAAGAACAGAGATTTGTCCTTTCAAGGAACTTGCAGACAAACCTTTATCCAAACCATCCTGAAGAAACTGTAAAATTCTAGGAATTCTAAAAGAATGCCAAGAGAATTTATGAGAAGAACACCATGAAATGTAAGTCTTCCAAACTCGATAATAATTCTTTCTAGAAACAGATTTACGAGCCTGCAACATAGTATTAATCACAGAGTCAGAGAAACCTCTATGACTAAGCACTAGGCGTTCACTTTCCATACCTTCAAATTTAATGATTTGAGATCCTGATGGAAAAACGGACCTTGAGATAGGTCTGGCCTTAATGGAAGTGGCCAAGGTTGGCAACTAGACATACGAACAAGATCCACATACCAAAACCTGTGAGACCATGCTGGAGCCACCAGCAGCACAAAAGATTGCTCCATGATGATTTTGGAGATCACTCTTGGAAGAAGAACTATAGGCGGAAAAATATAAGCAGGTTGTCAACGCATCCACTTCTTCTGCCTGAGGATCCCTGGACCTTGACAGGTACCTGGGAAGTTTTTTGTTTAGATGAGATGCCATCAGATCTATTTCTGGAAGCCCCCACATCTGAACAATTTGAGAAAACATATCTGGGTGGAGAGACCATTCGCCCGGATGCAACGTTTGGCGACTGAGATAATCCGCTTCCCAATTGTCTATACCTGGGCTATGAACCGCAGAAATTAGACAGGAGCTGGACTCCGCCCAAACAAGTATCCGAGATACTTCTTTCATGGCGTGAGGACTGTGAGTCCCATCCTGATGATTGACATAAGCCACAGTTGTGATATTGTCTGTCTGAAAACAAATGAACGGTTCTCTCTTCAACAGAGACCAAAACTGAAGAGTCCTGAGAATTGCACGGAGTTCCAAAATATTGATTGGTAATCTCGACTCTTGAGATTTCCAAACCCCTTGTGCTGTCAAAGATCCCCAAACAGCTCCCGGACCTGAAAGACTCACATCTGTTGTGATCACAGTCCAGGTTGGACGAACGAAAGAGGCCCCTAGAATTATACGATGGTGATCTAACCACCAAGTCAGAGAAAGTTGAACATTGGGATTTAAGGATATTAATTGTGATATCCTTGTATAATCCCTGTACCATTGGTTCAGCATACAAAGCTGGAGAGGTCTCATGTGAAAACGAGCAAAGGGGATCGCGTCCGATGCCGCAGTCATGAGACCTAACACAGAGCTACTGAAGGGAATGACTGAGACTGAAGGTTCCAACAGGCTGCAACCAATTTCAGACGTCTCTTGTCCGTTAGAGACAAAGTCATGGATACTTAATCTATCTGGAAACCTAAAAAGGTTACCCTTGTCTGAGGAATCAAAGAACGTTTTGGTAAATTGATCCTCCAACCATGTCTTTGAAGAAACACTAGTTGATTTGTGTAAGATTCTGCAGAACATAAAGACTGAGCAAGTACCAAGATATCGTCCAAATAAGGAAACACAACAATACCCCGCTCTCTGATTACAGAGAGTAGGGCACCGAGAAGCTTTGAAAAGATTCTTGGAGCTGTCTAGAGGCCAAGAGGAAGAGCAACAAATTGGTAATGCTTGTCTAGAAAAAAGAATCTCAGGAACTGATAGTGATCCGGATGAATCGGAATATGAAGATATGCATCCTGTAAGTCTATTGTGGACATATAATGCCCTTGCTGAACAAAAGGCAGAATAGTCCTTATAGTCACCATTTTTAAAGTTGGTACTCTTACATAACGATTCAAAATTTTCAGATCCAGAACTGGTCTGAATGAATTTTCCTTCTTTGGGACAATGAATAGATTTGAATAAAACCCCAGACCTTGTTCCTGAAAAGGAACCGGCATGATTACCCCTGAAAACTCCAGGTCTGAAACACACTTCAGGAAAGCCTAAGCTTTTACTGGATTTGCTGGGATGCATGAGAGAAAAATCTTCTCACAGGAGGTCTTACTCTAAATCCTATTCGATACCATTGAGAGACAATACTCTGAATCCAATGATTTTGGGCCGAATTGATCCAAATATCAAAATCTGCACCCTACCAGCTGAGCTGGAATGAGGGCCGCACCTTCATGCGAACTTGGGGGCTGGCTTTGATCTCTTAAATAGCTTGGATTTATTCCAATTTGAATAAGGCTTCCAATTGGAAACAGATTCCTTGGGGGAAGGTTTAGGTTTCTGTTCCTTATTTTGTTGAAAGGAACAAAAACGGTTAGAAGCTTTAGATTTACCCTTAGATCTTTTATCCTGAGGCAAAAAAAACTCCCTTCCCCCCAGTGACAGTTGAAATTATTGATTCCAACTGAGAACCAAATAAATGTATTACCTTGGAAAGAAAGAGATAGCAATCTGGACTTAGAAGTCATATCAGCATTCCAAGATTTGAGCCACAAAGCTCTTCTAGCTAAAATAGCTAAAGACATATATTTAACATCAATTTTGATGATATCAAAAATGGCATCACAAATTATTAGCATGTTGAATCAACTTAACAATGCTAGACAAATCATGATCCGATACTTGTTGCAGTAAAGTTTCCAACCAAAAAGTAGAAGCAGCTGCAACATCAGCCAAAGAAATTGCAGGCCTAAGAAGATGACCTGAATATAAATGAGCCTTCCTTAGATAAGATTCAAGTTTCCTATCTAAAGGATCTTTAAAAGAAGTACCATCTTCCGTAGGAATAGTAGTACGTTTAGCAAGAGTAGAGAGAGCCCCATCAACTTTGGGAATCTTTTCCCAAAACTCCAATCTAACTGCTGGAAAAGGATACATTTTTTTTAAACCTTGAAGAAGGAATAAAAGTAGTATGAGGCCTATTCCATTCTTTAGAAATCTTAGCATAAACTTACTTCACCACCTCCATAGGAGGCAAAGTTTGTAAAATTGAATTGTGGGTGTGGTGAGGGGTGTATTTATAGGCATTTTGAGGTTTGGGAAACTTTGCCCCTGCTGGTAGGATTGTATATCCCATACGTCACTAGCTCATGGACTCTTGCCAATTACATGAAAGAAATATGAAAACAACAAGTAAAGTGAAACCGGGCTAAGGCGAACTTGCCTACTAGAAATTATATGATTGCTTAATTTACAAACAAAAGTTAGACTCAAAATTAAATCACTGCACGTAACTTCTGGTTTTCCGTTAACACCAACAGAAAAGAAGCAATTGGCGCGTTGACTTTAAACTGGTAAGCCTATTTCTAATATCAGCATCTATTTTGGAAACAATCTGCACCATTTTATTTTACTTTTCACAGGATATCCCAAGGACTTTTGGAAAGAATTCTAAAGACTTCTGGGACATTGGGACTTTGAGAGACTATCTGCTATTTTGGTTTTGTATTTTTTATATTGTTTGTGGTTTTTCTCTGTATACACAATTTCATTTTATTTATTTATTTTTATTTTTAGTTCAAAAGCTCCCAAATTGGGATCGGAAGGAGCACACTGCCACACTAAATTAGCGGTATCACATACGTGTTGATGAACCATTTCCTCCACGTGTGGACAGAAACTGTTTTATCTGCATTAGGATTGTCCACAACTAATTTATGTCACCCGTTATAAAATCAACAAGAAATAAAAACAAAATGACATTAGGTTTTATTGAACACATGGATCCATGTTTTTCGTTCTAATTGATGTATTAAATGTAATGTTTTTTTAACACATACATTATCGACTCTAAGTATTAGATATTATAAGAGATCCATAACATAACACTATAGGCACCTTAGCCTTCAGATTTTAGGTGCTCTGTTCACCACCCTATATTCTAATACAATCTAAACTTGCCATCGGCGCACATTAACGTAACCCATAAAAATAATATTCAGACCAGCACTGCAGATAATACAATGTAAAGGACTAACAAAATGTTTTATTAAAGGGACAGTCAAGTAAAAAAAAACTTTAATGATTCAAATAGGGCATGTAATTTTAAAAAAACTTTCCAATTTACTTTTATCATCAATTTTGCTTTGTTCTCTTGGTATTCTTAGTTGAAAGCTAAACCTAGTAGGTTCATATGCTTATTTCTTAGACCTTGAAGGCTGCCTCTAATCTGAATGCAGTTTGACAGTTTTTCACCACTAGATGGTGTTAGTTCATGTGTTTAATATAGACAGCATTGATCTCACGCACGTGAAGTTACCTGGGAGTCAACAGTTATTGGCTAAAATGCAAGTCTGTCAAATGAACTGAAATAAGGTGGCAGTGTGCAGAGGCTTAGATAGAAGGTGATCACAGAGGTAAAATATATATTATTATAACTGTTGGTTATGCAAAACTGGGGAATGGGTAATAAAGGGATTATCTATCTTTTTAAACACACATTCTGGTGTTGTGTGTCTCTTCTGAGCTTTGTAAAGTCACTGTGCAATGGTCTTCTAAAGACATTAAGTAAAAACTAATCCTATGGATGAGACTGATGGTTTCATGTCATTCAGCACAGCAATAATGCAGCTTTATAGACAACGTATTCTTCTTATAAAAACATTTGAATTAGTCTTTAATACACAATAATGAGTTAGGTTTTATTCTAACAGTGATTTGTGTCCTCTTGTTAAATAACAAACAGTCTAGAACCTGGGTTATAAATATATAAAATGTATGAGATGTACTCTGTATATACAGACGGAACTGCTGAGAACAACTACAGTACCGATAGTGCCTGCAGCTGCTTTTATTTTAACCCTTTAAAAGTGCTGGTTAGTGGTTAGTAAGTTCTGCATCTTCACACTGGGGGCGCCATCTTGTCCCGTGTAACAGAAGTGGTGCACAGCCACAGATCATACTGACGAGCCCGAATCATGTATATCAGTTTAGCTGCACTGCTTTATATTATTTATTTTACCTGATGAATTCATTTCTTTCATGGTGGTGAGAGTCCACCATCCATTACTTTTCCCTACCACTAGGAGGAGGCAAAGATTCCAAAAACTCTACAAAACTCCTCACTGGTCTGACTTATAGCCAAGCCAAAAATATAGGAAAATAATCAAGAGCAAAAAAAAAATAGAAGCAGGGAGAAAGATGTGCATAAGAAATAATCAACACCAAAAAAACACAGAGGGCGGGGGGTCTGGTGGACTCTCACCACCATGAAAGAAATTAATTTATCTCACCACCTGTATGAAAGAAAAATTGCAAACCAACTCCTCTGCTTTCTTATGCGCAAGCTAATTCAGTGCCAGTAATGTCACTAATCTGAGAAAGCACACTGCTTCCGTCACAGGATTCATACCAAGATGGCTGCTCCCAGTATAAAGCTACAGAGCTTCTGTAATGGGTTTAAATAAGAAGAACAATACCATGGTGAGTAGTAACCGCTACTGTAAACGTACCCAGCTGTTTAATGTTAAATATAAAAGGGCTCTGTAATCTTATAGACAGGTGCATCTTATATGCAGAAACACGTGGCAACTTAACAGATCGCGTTGTACATCATCTGCTATAGCACATTATTTATAATTAACAAGCGATACAGTGCGTCGTCTCCTTTCACATTAAATTGAATCCATATAAAAACATGTCATTGGTTACTCCAGTCCGTGCAGCACTTGATCACTTGTGGCTGTGTTAGACCGGCACTCTGTTCTCCTTGGCCCATTTCTTCATGATCCGGATAATGTATTCAACCTGTGCGCTCCCTGTGCTTCTCAGCAAGTGTAACACCTCCCGCAGTGTCTCCCTGGGCAAGAAAACAAGACAAGTTTTATCCCATAGAACAAAAATTAATGTGGAATAATAATGTATTCATGATGAGTCATCTCCAGCTGTAAGGCAGAAAAACATAATTTATGTAAGAACTTACCCGATAAATTCATTTCTTTCATATTGGCAAGAGTCAATGAGCTAGTAAAGTATGGAATATACAATTCTACCAGGAGGGGTAAAGTTTCCCAAACCTTAAAATGCCTATAAATACACCCCTCACCACACCCACAATTCAGTTTAACAAATAGCCAAGTAGTGGGGTGATAAAGAAAGGAGTAAAAAGCATCAACAAGGGAATTTGGAAATAATTGTGCTTTATACAAAAAATCATAACCACCATAAAAAGGGTGGGCCTCATGGACTCTTGCCAATATGAAAGAAATTAATTTATCAGGTAAGTTCTTACATAAATTATGTTTTCTTTCATGTAATTAGCAATAGTCCATGAGCTAGTGACGTATGGGATATCAATACCCAAGATGTGGAACTCCACGCAAGAGTCACTAGAGAGGGAGGGATAAAATAAAAAAACAGCCATTTTCCGCTGTTTTTCCACAACCCAAATTATAAGTTTATTCTCTTAATGACAAGAAAAACTTAAAACATCAGCAGAAGAATCAAACTGAAACAGCTGCCTGAAGAACTTTTCTACCAAAAACTGCTTCTGAAGAAGCAAATACATCAAAACGGTAGAATTTAGTAAATGTATGCAAAGAGGACCAAGTTGCTGCTTTGCAAATCTGATCAACTGAAGCTCCATTCTTAAAAGCCCACGAAGTGGAGACTGATCTAGTAGAATGAGCTGTAATTCTGAGGCGGGACCTGACCTGAATCCAAATAAGCTTGATGAATCAAAAGCTTTAACCAAGAAGCCAATGAAATAGAAGAAGCCTTCTGACCTTTCCTAGGACCAGAAAATATAACAAATAGACTAGAAGTCTTCCTGAAATCTTTAGTAGCTTCAACATAATATTTTAATGCTCTTACCACATCCAAAGAATGTAAGGATCTTTCCAAAGAGTTCTTAGGCTTAGGACACAAGGAAGGGACAACAATTTCTCTACTAATGTTGTTAGAATTCACAACCATAGGTAAAAATTGAAATGAAGTCCGCAAAACCGCCTTATCCTGATGAAAAAAGAGACAGATGCGCCACATGGCCCAATATTGTTTGTTCAACACAATAATTATGGTCTAGTCGTGCTAGTATAAACTCACAATTTGAAATGCACTTCAGTTAGTGCAAAAGAAGCAGTCTGGGATCAATCACAGTCACCCAGCAGACCGACCTCTAGGGTAGATAGGATTAATCTGTAGTGGAAATATAAAGAGACACAGGGGTGCCTATATGGCCTAGTACAGTTTGGTCCCAAGATATATTACTATATTTAAGTAATATACTCACAATTGGTAAAGCATCTCCAGTGATGCAAATCAGGCAGGATGGGATCAATACAGTCACCCAACAGACTATGACAGGGTTCCCACAGGAAGCAAACAGCAAAGGTCCCAATGAAGGCCAAGGTTTGGTCCAAATAATGCACAAGAGCAAGTGTTTTTATAAAAAAAGTAATATTTACTATATAAAAACAAGTAAAAACAAGCGACGCGTTTCTCAGCACACAGGCTGTTTCATCAGGCTTACAACATATATGAGTTATATGTTGTAAGCCTGATGAAACAGCCTGTGTGCTGAGAAACGCGTCGCTTGTTTTTACTTGTTTTTCTATAGTAAATATTACTTTTTTTATAAAAACACTTGCTCTTGTGCATTATTTGGACCAAACCTTGGCCTTCATTGGGACCTTTGCTGTTTGCTTCCTGTGGGAACCCTGTCATAGTCTGTTGGGTGACTGTATTGATCCCATCCTGCCTGATTTGCATCACTGGAGATGCTTTACCAATTGTGAGTATATTACTTAAATATAGTAATATATCTTGGGACCAAACTGTACTAGGCCATATAGGCACCCCTGTGTCTCTTTATATTTCCACTACAGATTAATCCTATCTACCCTAGAGGTCGGTCTGCTGGGTGACTGTGATTGATCCCAGACTGCTTCTTTTGCACTAACTGAAGTGCATTTCAAATTGTGAGTTTATACTAGCACGACTAGACCATAATTATTGTGTTGAACAAACAATATTGGGCCATGTGGCGCATCTGTCTCTTTTTTTATTGTAGATCATCCCTATAGGATCCAGGCCGGGTTCTCTACAGATTGCTGCCTAAAGATCACCCTCTATTTCCACTCCTCAGAGACTTTTTATTTGTATATTTGGAATTATTGAAGCATTACCTATTGTTTTTATTTATGTGTGATATTTAGTACAACTATTGATTTAAAGTATTAATTTAATTGATCTATTGTTCATTATACACCTCACTAGGTCGGATATATTGTTATCATTTAGGGCGCCCCCTATTATATAAGAATTATCCTGATGAAAAATCAGAAAAGGACATTCACAAGAAAGAGCAGAAAGCTCAGAAACTCTTCTAGCAGAAGAGATAGCCAAAAGGAACAACACTTTCCAAGAAAGTAGTTTAATGTCCAAAGAATGCATAGGCTCAAATGGAGGAGCCTGTAACGCCTTCAAAACCAAATTAAGACTCCAAGGAGGAGAAATTGATATAATGACAGGCTTAATACGAACTAAAGCCTGTACAAAACAGTGAATATCAGGAAGATTAGCAATCTGTGAAATAAAACAGAAAGAGCAGAGATTTGTCCCATCAAGGAACTTGCTGACAAACCTTTATCCAAACCATTCTGAAGAAACTGTAAAATTCTAGGAATTCTAAAAGAATGCCAAGAGAATTTATGAGAACACCATGAAATGTAAGTCTTCCAAACTTGATAATAAATCTTTCTAGAAACAGATTTACAAGCTTGTAACATAGTATTAACCACTGAGTCAGAGAAACCTCTATGACTTAGCACTAAGCGTTCAATTTCCATACCTTCAAATTTAATGATTTGAGATCCTGATGGAAAAATGGACCTTGAGACAGTAGGTCCGGCCTTAACAGAAGTGGCCAAGGTTGGCAACTGGACATCCGAACAAGATCCGTATACCAAAACCTGTGTGGCCATGCTGGAGCCACCAGCAACACAAACGATTGTTCCATGATGATTTTGGAGATCACTCTTGGAAGAAGAGCTAGAGGCGGAAAGATGTAAGCAGGTTGATAACACCATGGAAGTGTCAGTGCTGAACATCCCTGGACCTGGACAGGTATCTGGGAAGTTTCTTGTTTACATGAGAGGCCATCAGATTTATCTCTGGAAGACCCCACATCTGAACAATCTGAGAAAACACATCTGGATGGAGAGACCACTCCCCCGGATGTTAAGTCTGACGGCTGAGATAATCCGCCTCCCAATTGTCTACACCTTCGATATGCACCGCAGAGATTAGACAGGAGCTGGATTCCGCCCAAGCAAGTATCCGAGATACTTCTTTCATGGCTTGGGGACCGAGTCCCACCCTGATGATTGACATATGCCACAGTTGTGATATTATCTGTCTGAAAGCAAATGAACAGTTCTCTCTTCAACAAAGGCCAAAACTGAAGAGCTCTGAAAATTGCACGGAGTTCTAAAATATTGATTGGTAATCTCGACTCTTGAGATTTCCAAACTCCTTGTGCTATCAAAGATCCCCAAACAGCTCCCCAACCTGAAAGACTTGCATCTGTAGTTATCACAGTCCAGGTTGGCCAAATAAAAGAAGCCCCTTTAGCTAAACGCTGGTGATTTAACCACCACGTCAGAGAGTGTCGAACATTGGGATTTAAGGATATTAATTGTGATATCTTTGTATAATCTCTGCACCATTGATTCAGCATACAAAGCTGGAGAGGTCTCATGTGAAAACGAGCAAAAGGAATCGCGTCCGATGCTGCAGTCATGAGGCCTAAAACTTCCATGCACATAGCCACTGAAGGGAATGACTGAGACTGAAGGTGCCGACAGGCTGCAACCAATTTCAAACGTCTCTTGTCTGTTAGAGACAGAGTCATGGACACTGAATCTATCTGGAAACCTAAAAAGGTGACCCTTGTCTGAGGAATCAAGAAACTTTTTGATAAATTGATCCTCCAACCATGTTTTCGAAGAAACAACACTAGTTGATTCGTGTGAGATTCTGCAGAACGTAAAGACTGAGCTAGTACCAAGATATCGTCCAAATAAGGAAACACTGCAATACCCTGTTCTCTGATTAAAGAGAGTAGGGCACCTAGAACCTTTGAAAATATTCTTGGAGCTGTTACTAGGCCAAATAGAAGAGCAACAAATTGGTAATGCTTGTCTAGAAAAGAGAATCTCAGGAACTGATAATGTTCTGGATGAATCGGAATATGAAGGTATGCATCCTGCAAGTCTATTGTGGACATATAATGTCCTCGCTGAACAAAAGGCAGAATAGTCCTTATAGTTACCATCTTGAAAGTTGGTACTCTAACATAACGATTCAAAATTTTCAGATCCAGAACTGGTCTGAACAAATTTTCTTTCAAGTTTCTTTCAAGTCACCTTTGTCACTGATTTTAGCTCTGACTATCAATCGATATGTGACATTATTAAAAGACACTTTAAGCTTCTTGTGGCTGACGACAAGCTCATAAACTGTGTATCCAAAGGGATTAGGTGTTCTTATCGCCGCAACAAGACATTGGGCAATTACTTATCACCTACAGTTTTGAGCAACCCCCGTGCCACAATGAGCTCATGGCTGACATCTAAGGGTATGTTTAGGTGTGGGAGCAATCGTTGCAAGGCCTGTGATTATATAATCATATCTGACACTTTCACATCTACAGTCACGGATCAAACATATGACATTAATTTTTGCTTAAACTGTACATCTAATTTTGTCATCTACCTGATCACTTGCACTTTGTGCAAGGTTCAATATGTAGGACTCACAACCAGGGACATCAGGTCTCGTATCAGAGAACACTTGTCCACCATCAATGTGGGCAAGTCGTCATCACCCATAGTACAACATTTCTGTACTAAACACAACCAAAATGTTTCATCTTTCAGATGGCTAGCTATAGACCACATACCTCATCCAAAAAGAGGAGATAGACAGAGGCTCTTAGAGAAACGTGAGATGTTATGGATTTTTAAATTATCAACTAAAGTCCCTTTGGGCCTCAATGCTGAGTATGATTTAATCAATTATTGGGAGTGAAGATTTCTTTAACTCATTTAGCTGTTCACTGTCATCTATCTTCACTCTTTCAATAATTATTACTTCATTTAACTGTTGCCCATTTTGCTATTTATTCATTTTTGGGTCACCACCATTTGTGGTTTGTAATATAATTATTTTTGGGCTTCAGTGACATTTTGCTTATATTTTCTATTTATTTTTATATTATACACAAGTGTATGTTCTCTGTATATGGCGTCCATATATACTCACAGATATTCTAGTGCAATGTTGTATCTTATATCCTAACATTGGCTTCTAATGATTACTCATCATTGCCTTTGTTTATTATGTCTACTATTTCTGGGTATATTATGTCCATACTCCCTTATAAGTTTATCGTCATATAGATTATATATCGACTCTATTATTTACTTTCTAATATGGGAGTGAGCACATACACATGTGTATATATATGTATACGTTTGTATACAAATATATGCATGTACATATATATATATATATTTTCACATTTATTTCTCCTTTGAGTGTTATACACAATCATGTGTATTACTATCATTATTTTTCATATGTATTTTTTCATGTGGTTTTTCATTGAATTCATCATCATTTGTGTTCTATTTTGTAATATACATTCATTTATCATATTCTAGAGTTTTATGCAACACAATTAATAATTGTTTGTGTTTTACATCTATCATCCTTTTTTATAAACATTATTATGTATGTATTAATTGGAATCTCAATTTTTCTATATTTATCTATCCAATTTACTGCAGTATAGGGAGTAACATTGTGTTTCAGTTTAAAATGTGGTCTCAGGTACACTTTGACATGTCATTTTATAGGTGTGTTTTGATTGAATTGGTTTTATCCAATAGGGGTGAAGTACACCCTTTTTAAGTTTCACATGCAAGCTTATACCTTTATCAGTAGTGAGTACGGTGCCAGCCGAAACGCGTATACTGTTTTTTCTCTCAGTGTACCTTGTACCTCCATGAACTTTTACTTGTTGACCAAATAAAGGCTAAGTTTTATACAGTGGCTGCTTCCAGTTTCTTCTTGTTTTCATTTAGTCCTTATAGTCACCATCTTGAAAGTTGGTACTCTTACATAACGATTCAAAATTTTCAGATCCAGAACTGGTCTGAATGAATTTTCCTTCTTTGGGACAATGAATAGATTTGAATAAAACCCCAGACCTTGTTCCTGAGAAGGAACCGGCATGATTACCCCTGAAAACTCCAGGTCTGAAACACACTTCAGGAAAGCCTAAGCTTTTACTGGATTTGCTGGGATGCGTGAGAGAAAAAATCTTCTCACAGGAGGTCTTACTATAAATCCTATTCAATACCATTGAGAGACAATGCTCTGAATCCATTGATTTTGGACAGAATTTATCCAAATATCTTTGAAAAACCTTAATCTGCCCCCTACCAGCTGAGCTGGAATGAGGGCCGCACCTTCATGCGGAATTAGGGGCTGACTTTGGTTTCTTAAATGGCTTGGATTTATTCCAATTTGAGGAAGGCTTCCAATTGGAAACAGATTCCTTGGGGGAAGGATTAGATTTCTGTTCCTTATTTTGACGAAAGGAACGAAAACGGTTAGAAGCCTTAGATTTACCCTTAGGTTTTTATCCTGAGGCAGAAAAACTCCCTTTCCCCCAGTAACAGTTGAAATAATAGAATCCAACTGAGAACCAAATAAATTATTACCTTGGAAAGAAAGATAGTAATCTAGACTTAGATGTCATATTAGCATTCCAAGATTTAAGCCACAAAGCTCTTCTAGCTAAAATTGCTAAAGACATGGATCTAACATCAATTTTGATAATATCAAAAATGGCATAAAAAATAAAATGATTAGCATGTTGCAGTAAGCGAATAATGCTAGATATGTCAGAATCCAATTCCTGTTGCGCTAAATTTTCCAACCAAAAAGTTGATGCAGCCGCAACAGCCAAAGAAACACACATAGCAAGCGCTCCTCAGACCTTAGCTCTCACACACACATGGCAAGTGCTCCTCGGACCTTAGCTCTCACACACACATGGCAAGTGCTCCTCGGACCTTAGCTCTCACACACACACACAGCAAGCGCTCTTCAGGCCTTAGCTCACACACACACAGCAAGCGCTCCTCAGACCTTAGCTCTCACACACACATAGCAAGTGCTCCTCCAGCCATAGCTCACAAATAGCAAGCGTTCCTCAAACCTTAGCTCTCAGACACACATAGCAAGCGCTCTTCAGACCTTAGCTCTCACACAAACACACACACATAGCAAGCGCTCCTCAGGCTTTAGCTCTCACACACACACACATAGCAAGCGCTCCTCAGGCTTTAACTCACACACATAGCAAGCGCTCTTCAGGCTTTAGCTCTCACACACACACACATAGCAAGCGCTCCTCAGGCTTTAACTCACACACATAGCAAGCGCTCTTGAGGCTTTATCTCTCACACACACACACATAGCAAGCGCTCTTCAGGCCTTAGCTCTCGCACACACACACATAGCAAGCACTCCTCAGGCCTTAGCTCACACACCCACATAGCAAGCGCTCCTCAGGCCTTAGCTCACACACCCACATAGCAAGCGCTCCTCAGGCCTTAGCTCACACACATAGGAGTTGTTTAAAACTGCTGCTCTATCTGAATCAAGAACAATGAACATTTACTTTTGACTTTACTATCCATTTAATTCTATTAATAAGATTCAGACACTCAACAAAATATCTCCATCCAAATAAATGTGCCTCATCCGAGCTAAAGTGATATTCTTTGCTGCATGTGTCAATCACTGCCAGGGTCCCTTCCAGTAACTTGTGTAACAAGTAACCAGCATTTCTGTTGAGGGCTCATTCACATAAAGAGGGCATCACCCCATAAGGAATGACAAAAATAAGAGTTTAAGAGTGCACAACCAGCTACCTTAAGGTACAGGAAAAAGGCTCAGTCACATTCAAAAGAAGAAGTTTACACAGATCACATTATTTCTGCTTACTTGGGCTCTCGTCCTGCTAATATCATCTGGAATACGCCCACACAAGCTCCTCTCTTCCCTTCCCAGTACTCGGGGCTGGGATCCAACCTCTCCAGGGTATCAAAGGCTTTAGCAGAGTAATAGAACTGCCCCATCTATAAGAAAGAAGATACAAAGACAATATTACATAGTGCTACACACCTGTGTGCCTACCGTACCCACCAATGGCACACACACCCTATAGCTAAAGCAAGGGCCTGCTGTACTACACACACCCTGTAGCTAAAGCAAGGGCCTCCTGTACTACACACACCCTGTAGGTAAAGCCAGGGCCTCCTCTACTACACACACCCTGTAGGTAAAGCAAGGGCCTCCTGTCCTACACACCTGTGTACCCATTGTACCGTCTGATAGCACACACACACCCTATAGCTAAAGCAAGGGCCTCCTGTACTACACACACCCTGTAGGTAAAGAAAGGGTCTCCTGTACTACATACACCCTGTAGGTAAAGCAAGGGCCTCCTGTACTACACACACCCTGTACCTAAAGCAAGGGCCTCCTGTACTACACACACCCAGTAGCTAAAGCAAGGGCCTCCTGTACTACACACACCCTGTAGCTAAAGCAAGGGCCTCCTGTACTACACACACCCTGTAGCTAAAGCAAGGGCCTCCTGTACTACACACACCCTGTAGCTAAAGCAAGGGCCTCCTGTACTACATACAACCTGTAGCTAAAGCAAGGGCCTCCTGTACTACACACACCCTGTAGCTAAAGCAAGGGCCTCCTGTACTACACACACCCTGTAGCTAAAGCAAAGGCCTCCTGGACTACACACACCCTGTAGCTAAAGCAAGGGCCTCCTGGACTACACACACCCTGTAGCTAAAGCAAGGGCCTCCTGGACTACACACACCCTGTAGCTAAAGCAAGGGCCTCCTGTACTACACACACCCTGTAGCTAAAGCAAGGGCCTCCTGGACTACACACACCCTGTAGCTAAAGCAAGGGCCTCCTGGACTACACACACCCTGTAGCTAAAGCAAGGGCCTCCTGGACTACACACACCCTGTAGCTAAAGCAAGGGCCTCCTGGACTACACACACCCTGTAGCTAAAGCAAGGGCCTCCTGTACTACACACACCCTGTAGCTAAGGCAAGGGCCTCCTGTACTACACACACCCTGTAGCTAAAGCAAGGGCCTCCTGCACTACACACACCCTGTAGTTAAAGCAAGGGCCTCCTGTTCTACACACACCCTGTAGCTAAAGCAAGGGCCTCCTGTACTACACACACCCTGTAGCTAAAGCAAGGGCCTCCTGTACTACACACACCCTGTAGCTAAAGCAAGGGCCTCCTGTACTACACACACCCTGTAGCTAAAGCAAGGGCCTCCTGTACTACACACACCCTGTAGCTAAAGCAAGGGCCTCCTGTACTACACACACCCTGTAGCTAAAGCAAGGGCCTCCTGTACTACACACACCCTGTAGCTAAAGCAATGGCCTCCTGTACTACACATACCCTGTAGCTAAAGCAAGGGCCTCCTGTACTACACACACTCTGTAGCTAAAGCAAGGGCCTCCTGTCCAGACACACCCTGTAGGTAAAGCAAGGGCCTCCTGTACTACACACACCCTGTAGCTAAAGCAAGGGCCTCCTGTACTACACACACCCTGTAGCTAAAGCAAGGGCCTCCTGTACTAAACACCCTGTAGCTAAAGCAAGGGCCTCCTGTACTACACATACACAGTAGCTAAAGCAAGGGCCTCCTGTACTACACACACCTATTACACACACCCTGTAGCTAAAGCAAGGGCCTCCTGTACTACACACACCCTGTAGCTAAAGCAAGGGCCTCCTGTACTACACACACCCTGTAGCTAAAGCAAGGGCCTCCTGTACTACACACACCCTGTAGCTAAAGCAAGGGACTCCTGTACTACACACACCCTGTAGCTAAAGCAAGGGCCTCCTGTACTACACACACCCTGTAGCTAAAGCAAGGGCCTCCTGTACTACACACACCCTGTAGCTAAGGCAAGGGCCTCCTGTACTACACACACCCTGTAGCTAAGGCAAGGGCCTCCTGTACTACACACACCCTGTAGCTAAAGCAAGGGCCTCCTGTACTACAGACACCCTGTAGGTAAAGCAAGGGCCTCCTGTACCACACACACCCTGTAGCTAAAGCAAGGGCCTCCTGTACTACACACACCCTGTAGCTAAAGCAAGGGCCTCCTGTACTACACACACCCTGTACCTAAAGCAAGAGCCTCCTGTACTACACACACCCTGTAGCTAAAGCAAGGGCCTCCTGTACTACACACACCCTGTAGCTAAAGCAAGGGCCTCCTGTACTACACATACCCTGTAGGTAAAGCAAGGGCCTCCTGTACTACACACACCCTGTACCTAAAGCAAGGGCCTCCTGTACTACACACACCCTGTAGCTAAAGCAAGGGCCTCCTGTACTACACACACCCTGTAGCTAAAGCAAGGGCCTCCTGTACTACACACACTCTGTAGCTAAAGCAAGGGCCTCCTGTACTACACACACCCTGTACCTAAAGCAAGGGCCTCCTGTTCTACATACACCCTGTAGCTAAAGCAAGGGCCTCCTGTACTACACACACCCTGTAGGTAAAGCAAGGGCCTCCTGTACTACACACACTCTGTAGCTAAAGCAAGGGCCTCCTGTACTACACACACTCTGTAGCTAAAGCAAGGGCCTCCTGTACTACACACACCCTGTAGGTAAAGCAAGGGCCTCCTGTACTACACATACCCTGTAGCTAAAGCAAGGGCCTCCTGTACTACACACACCCTGTAGCTAAAGCAAGGGCCTCCTGTACTACACACACCCTGTAGCTAAAGCAAGGGCCTCCTGTACTACACACACCCTGTAGCTAAAGCAAGGGCCTCCTGTACTACACACACCTTGTAGCTAAAGCAAGGGCCTCCTGTACTACACACACCTTGTAGCTAAAGCAAGGGCCTCCTGTACTACACACACCCTGTAGGTAAAGCAAGGGCCTCCTGTACTACACATACCCTGTAGCTAAAGCAAGGGCCTCCTGTACTACACACACCCTGTAGCTAAAGCAAGGGCCTCCTGTACTACACACACCCTGTAGCTAAAGCAAGGGCCTCCTGTACTACACACATCCTGTAGCTAAAGCAAGGGCCTCCTGTACTACACACACCCTGTAGCTAAAGCAAGGGCCTCCTGTACTACACACACCCTGTAGCTAAAGCAAGGGCATCCTGTACTACACACACCCTGTAGCTAAAGCAAGGGCCTCCTGTACTACACACACCCTGTAGCTAAAGCAAGGGCCTCCTGTACTACACACACCCTGTACCCAAAGCAAGAGCCTCCTGTACTACACACACCCTGTAGCTAAAGCAAGGGCCTCCTGTACTACACACACCCTGTAGCTAAAGCAATGGCCTCCTGTACTACACATACCCTGTAGCTAAAGCAAGGGCCTCCTGTACTACACACACTCTGTAGCTAAAGCAAGGGCCTCCTGTACTACACACACCCTGTAGGTAAAGCAAGGGCCTCCTGTACTACACACACCCTGTAGCTAAAGCAAGGGCCTCCTGTACTACACACACCCTGTAGCTAAAGCAAGGGCCTCCTGTACTAAACACCCTGTAGCTAAAGCAAGGGCCTCCTGTACTACACATACACAGTAGCTAAAGCAAGGGCCTCCTGTACTACACACACCTATTACACACACCCTGTAGCTAAAGCAAGGGCCTCCTGTACTACACACACCCTGTAGCTAAAGCAAGGGCCTCCTGTACTACACACACCCTGTAGCTAAAGCAAGGGCCTCCTGTACTACAAACACCCTGTAGCTAAAGCAATGGCCTCCTGTACTACACACACCTATTACACACACCCTGTAGCTAAAGCAAGGGCCTCCTGTACTACACACACCCTGTAGCTAAAGCAAGGGCCTCCTGTACTACACACAGCCTGTAGCTAAAGCAAGGGCCTCCTGTACTACACACAGCCTGTAGCTAAAGCAAGGGACTCCTGTACTACACACACCCTGTAGCTAAAGCAAGGGCCTCCTGTACTACACACACCCTGTAGCTAAAGCAAGGGCCTCCTGTACTACACACACCCTGTAGCTAAGGCAAGGGCCTCCTGTACTACACACACCCTGTAGCTAAGGCAAGGGCCTCCTGTACTACACACACCCTGTAGCTAAAGCAAGGGCCTCCTGTACTACACACACCCTGTAGGTAAAGCAAGGGCCTCCTGTACCACACACACCCTGTAGCTAAAGCAAGGGCCTCCTGTACTACACACACCCTGTAGCTAAAGCAAGGGCCTCCTGTACTACACACACCCTGTACCTAAAGCAAGAGCCTCCTGTACTACACACACCCTGTAGCTAAAGCAAGGGCCTCCTGTACTACACACACCCTGTAGCTAAAGCAAGGGCCTCCTGTACTACACATACCCTGTAGGTAAAGCAAGGGCCTCCTGTACTACACACACCCTGTACCTAAAGCAAGGGCCTCCTGTACTACACACACCCTGTAGCTAAAGCAAGGGCCTCCTGTACTACACACACCCTGTAGCTAAAGCAAGGGCCTCCTGTACTAAACACACTCTGTAGCTAAAGCAAGGGCCTCCTGTACTACACACACCCTGTACCTAAAGCAAGGGCCTCCTGTTCTACATACACCCTGTAGCTAAAGCAAGGGCCTCCTGTACTACACACACCCTGTAGGTAAAGCAAGGGCCTCCTGTACTACACATACCCTGTAGCTAAAGCAAGGGCCTCCTGTACTACACACACCCTGTAGCTAAAGCAAGGGCCTCCTGTACTACACACACCCTGTAGCTAAAGCAAGGGCCTCCTGTACTAAACACACTCTGTAGCTAAAGCAAGGGCCTCCTGTACTACACACACCTTGTAGCTAAAGCAAGGGCCTCCTGTACTACACACACCTTGTAGCTAAAGCAAGGGCCTCCTGTACTACACACACCCTGTAGGTAAAGCAAGGGCCTCCTGTACTACACATACCCTGTAGCTAAAGCAAGGGCCTTCTGTACTACACACACCCTGTAGCTAAAGCAAGGGCCTCCTGTACTACACACACCCTGTAGGTAAAGCAAGGGCCTCCTGTACTACACACATCCTGTAGCTAAAGCAAGGGCCTCCTGTACTACACACACCCTGTAGCTAAAGCAAGGGCCTCCTGTACTACACACACCCTGTAGCTAAAGCAAGGGCCTCCTGTACTACACACACCTTGTAGCTAAAGCAAGGGCCTCCTGTACTACACACACCCTGTACCCAAAGCAAGAGCCTCCTGTACTACACACACCCTGTAGCTAAAGCAAGGGCCTCCTGTACTACACACACCCTGTAGCTAAAGCAATGGCCTCCTGTACTACACATACCCTGTAGCTAAAGCAAGGGCCTCCTGTACTACACACACTCTGTAGCTAAAGCAAGGGCCTCCTGTACTACACACACCCTGTAGGTAAAGCAAGGGCCTCCTGTACTACACACACCCTGTAGCTAAAGCAAGGGCCTCCTGTACTACACACACCCTGTAGCTAAAGCAAGGGCCTCCTGTACTAAACACCCTGTAGCTAAAGCAAGGGCCTCCTGTACTACACATACACAGTAGCTAAAGCAAAGGCCTCCTGTACTACACACACCTATTACACACACCCTGTAGCTAAAGCAAGGGCCTCCTGTACTACACACACCCTGTAGCTAAAGCAAGGGCCTCCTGTACTACACACACCCTGTAGCTAAAGCAAGGGCCTCCTGTACTACACACAGCCTGTAGCTAAAGCAAGGGCCTCCTGTACTACACACACCCTGTAGCTAAAGCAAGGGCCTCCTGTACTACACACAGCCTGTAGCTAAAGCAAGGGACTCCTGTACTACACACACCCTGTAGCTAAAGCAAGGGCCTCCTGTACTATACACACCCTGTAGCTAAAGCAAGGGCCTCCTGTACTACACACACCCTGTAGCTAAGGCAAGGGCCTCCTGTACTACACACACCCTGTAGCTAAGGCAAGGGCCTCCTGTACTACACACACCCTGTAGCTAAAGCAATGGCCTCCTGTACTACACATACCCTGTAGCTAAAGCAAGGGCCTCCTGTACTACACACACTCTGTAGCTAAAGCAAGGGCCTCCTGTAATACACACACCCTGTAGGTAAAGCAAGGGCCTCCTGTACTACACACACCTTGTAGCTAAAGCAAGGGCCTCCTGTACTACACACACCTTGTAGCTAAAGCAAGGGCCTCCTGTACTACACACACCCTGTAGGTAAAGCAAGGGCCTCCTGTACTACACATACCCTGTAGCTAAAGCAAGGGCCTCCTGTACTACACACACCCTGTAACTAAACCAAGGGCCTCCTGTACTACACACACCCTGTAGCTAAGGCAAGGGCCTCCTGTACTACACACACCCTGTAGCTAAAGCAAGGGCCTCCTGTACTACACACACCCTGTACCTAAAGCAAGGGCCTCCTGTTCTACACACACCCTGTAGCTAAAGCAAGGGCCTCCTGTACTACACACACCCTGTAGCTAAAGCAAGGGCCTCCTGTACTACACACACCCTGTACCTAAAGCAAGGGCCTCCTGTTCTACACACACCCTGTACCTAAAGCAAGGGCCTCTTGTTCTACACACACCCTGTAGCTAAAGCAAGGGCCTCCTGCACTACACACACCTGTGTAACTAATCATGCCACAGCACAGGATATAAAAAAATACAGGGGTGGTAAGTTTTGCTAACAAAATGACAGTTTCTACATATAGATCATGCAGACAAACACTATGTAACACTGCATCTAACCTTGTAACAATCATTAGCGATCAGCTGTAGGAGACTGAATGACTCGGCCGATGTCTCCATCTTCAGGTACAGCTCCCAGGCCAGCCTCGGCTTCTTGTTCATGATGTCTTTATGCACAAGATAAAAAGGTCAGACAATAGGATTATTTAGATTTGCTTCTGTGTAATGTCCGTTCATCTAACAGACGCTGTACTGGTCAGTGAGACACACTAGTTATTTAGTGTAACTTCATCTAACAGACGCTGTACAGGTGAGTGACACACACTAGTTATTTAGTGTAACTTCATCTAACAGACGCTGTACAGGTCAGTGACACAGACTAGTTATTTAGTGTAACTTCATCTAACAGACGCTGTACAGGTCAGTGACACACACTAGTTATTTAGTGTAACTTCATCTAACAGACTCTGTACAGGTCAGTGACACACACTAGTTATTTAGTGTAACTTCATCTAACAGACTCTGTACAGGTCAGTGACACACACTAGTTATTTAGTGTAACTTCATCTAACAGACTCTGTACAGGTCAGTGACACACACTAGTTATTTAGTGTAACTTCATCTAACAGACGCTGTACAGGTCAGTGACACACACTAGTTATTTAGTGTAACTTCATCTAACAGACTCTGTACAGGTCAGTGACACACACTAGTTATTTAGTGTAACTTCATCTAACAGACGCTGTACAGGTCAGTGACACACACTAGTTATTTAGTGTAACTTCATCTAACAGACTCTGTACAGGTCAGTGACACACACTAGTTATTTAGTGTAACTTCATCTAACAGACTCTGTACAGGTCAGTGACACACACTAGTTATTTAGTGTAACTTCATCTAACAGACTCTGTACAGGTCAGTGACACACACTAGTTATTTAGTGTAACTTCATCTAACAGACGCTGTACAGGTCAGTGACACACACTAGTTATTTAGTGTAACTTCATCTAACAGACTCTGTACAGGTCAGTGACACACACTAGTTATTTAGTGTAACTTCATCTAACAGACTCTGTACAGGTCAGTGACACACACTAGTTATTTAGTGTAACTTCATCTAACAGACTCTGTACAGGTCAGTGACACACACTAGTTATTTAGTGTAACTTCATCTAACAGACTCTGTACAGGTCAGTGACACACACTAGTTATTTAGTGTAACTTCATCTAACAGACTCTGTACAGGTCAGTGACACACACTAGTTATTTAGTGCGACTTTGTATGTCAGATAATCTCACAGGTAAGATGACGGGAAATGGTAGACCAGCTGCAGACTTCATCTAACAGTATGAAGTGAAGAGTCGCCCTCAGACCGTTTCATGGATTTTCAGCCTCAAGAGGGTCAGTTAGTGAAACTCCCTGCTACTGTGCACCACCACACGTCACACACTGCTACTGCGCACCACCACACGTCACACACTGCTACTGCGCACCACCACACGTCACACACTGCTACTGCGCACCACCACACGTCACACACTGCTACTGCGCACCACCACACGTCACACACTGCTACTGCGCACCACCACACGTCACACACTGCTACTGCGCACCACCACACGTCACACACTGCTACTGCGCACCACCACACGTCACACACTGCTACTGCGCACCACCACACGTCACACACTGCTACTGTGCACCACCACACGTCACACACTGCTACTGCGCACCACCACACGTCACACACTGCTACTGCGCACCACCACACGTCACACACTGCTACTGCGCACCACCACACGTCACACACTGCTACTGCGCACCACCACACGTCACACACTGCTACTGCGCACCACCACACGTCACACACTGCTACTGCGCACCACCACACGTCACACACTGCTACTGCGCACCACCACACGTCACACACTGCTACTGCGCACCACCACACGTCACACACTGCTACTGCGCACCACCACACGTCACACACTACTACTGCGCACCACCACACGTCACACACTGCTACTGCGCACCACCACACGTCACACACTGCTACTGCGCACCACCACACGTCACACACTGCTACTGCGCACCACCACACGTCACACACTGCTACTGCGCACCACCACACGTCACACACTGCTACTGCGCACCACCACACGTCACACACTGCTACTGCGCACCACCACACGTCACACACTGCTACTGCGCACCACCACACGTCACACACTGCTACTGCGCACCACCACACGTCACACACTGCTACTGCGCACCACCACACGTCACACACTGCTACTGCGCACCACCACACGTCACACACTGCTACTCTGCACCACCACACGTCACACACTGCTACTCTGCACCACCACACGTCACACACTGCTACTCTGCACCACCACACGTCACACACTGCTACTGTGCACCACCACACGTCACACACTGCTACTGTGCACCACCACACGTCACACACTGCTACTGTGCACCACCACACGTCACACACTGCTACTGCGCACCACCACACGTCACACACTGCTACTGTACTGCACCACCACACGTCACACACTGCTACTGTACTGCACCACCACACGTCACACACTGCTACTGCGCACCACCACACGTCACACACTGCTACTGCGCACCACCACACGTCACACACTGCTACTGTGCACCACCACACGTCACACACTGCTACGGTGTACCACCACACGTCACACACTGCTACTGTACACCACCACACGTCACACACTGCTACTGTGCACCACCACACGTCACACACTGCTACTGCGCACCACCACACGTCACACACTGCTACTGCGCACCACCACACGTCACACACTGCTACTGCGCACCACCACACGTCACACACTGCTACTGTACTGCACCACCACACGTCACACACTGCTACTGTGCACCACCACACGTCACACACTGCTACTGTACTGCACCACACGTCACACACTGCTACTGTGCACCACCACACGTCACACACTGCTACGGTGTACCACCATACGTCACACACTGCTACTGCGCACCACCACACGTCACACACTGCTACTGTGCACCACCACACGTCACACACTGCTACTGTGCACCACCACACGTCACACACTGCTACTGCGCACCACCACACGTCACACACTGCTACGGTGTACCACCACACGTCACACACTGCTACTCTGCACCACCACACGTCACACACTGCTACTGTGCACCACCACACGCCACACACTGCTACTGCGCACCACCACACGTCACACACTGCTACTGCGCACCACCACACGTCACACACTGCTACTGCGCACCACCACACGTCACACACTGCTACTGCGCACCACCACACGTCACACACTGCTACTGTGCACCACCACACGTCGCACTCTGCTACTGCGCACCACTACACGTCACACACTGGCTACTGTACTGCACCACACCTCATACACCCACTACTATGCACAACCAGAGTCATACCTGCCTACTGTCACATCATTCTACTGCACATAGTCACATGGTCACAACCATGAGGTCACACCTGTTTACTGCACATTGCCATATCCCTCTAATGCAGACAGTCACACCTCACTACTGCTCAGAACCACACGATCACACCACGTTACTATGCACTGTTGCATATCCTGCTTCTGCGTTTAACCACATGGTCACACACACACACACCCCGCTAGTCGGTCACACCTGGCTATTGTGCATCACTCTAGTCACCCCAGTTACTGTTCATTGTCATGTTCTGCTATTCTACAAAATGTTACTCACAGCAACGGGCAAGCCAGCTCAGGTACACATAGTCGCTCTTAATCTTCTCGTTCTGGATGAGATGGAAAACCTGAGGCAAAATGCAAAAATAAAACCAACACACAAAAACAATTTGGTGAAAAACATGAGGAAAATAACATCTAGAGCTCCTAAAACATCCTAAAGCAGAACACTCCCTCCCTAATGTCACTGGGTTACACGGGACACCCCCCTCCCTAATGTCACTGGGTGTCAGGGTTTTTTCCCTGTTGTGTTTGCCATGTGCTGCTGGCAGCCATTTTACTCACCTCTCTTAATGACTTGGTGCATTATGGGGGATGCTGCTCATTGCCTGCACTTCCTTTTATGGCCAGACTGGTGTGCATCATCCATGTGAGACAGGATGCAGTCTCAGAATTGTGATGCCATCACTTATTATTTAAAGGGCCTCTGTTCAGTATGCTTTGCCTTTGCGTTGTCTCAGACCTGTTTGTGAGAGTTCCTGTGTATTACCTGGCTGCCTGACGTCGTTTCTGGTTCCTGATCATTGGCTTGTTCCTGACTCTGCTGTTTTCCTTGTTCCTGATTCCGGCTCGTCTGACTATTCGTTTTGGCTCCTGACTCGGCTTGTCTGACTACCAGCACTGGTTTTGACTCCTGGCTTGTTATTTGACTTGTGGACTTTTTATTATATTTTGCTATTAATAAAGGTGTGATTATTTTTGCACTTCTCGTCTCAGACTGATTCCTGGCACCCTGACACTGGGTTACACGGAACACCCCCCTCCCTAATGTCACTGGGTTACATGGGACACCCCCCTCCCTAATGTCACTGGGTTACATGGGACACCCCCCTCCCTAATGTCACTGGGTTACACGGGACACCCCCCTCCCTAATGTCACTGGGTTACACGGGACACCCCCCTCCCTAATGTCACTGGGTTACACAGGACACCCCCTCCCTAATGTCACTGGGTTACACGGGACACACACCTCCCTCCCTAATGTCACTGGGTTACACGGCACCCACCCCTCACTAATGTCACTATGTTACACAGGACACCCCTCCTTAATATCACTGGGTAACACGGGAGACGCCCCTTAACGTCACCATTTTACACTGGACACCCCCATGTCACTGGGTTACACGAGACACTCACCTCTTCAGCCTCCTTGTAGTTTCCAGTTGCAGCTTTGGACTGAGCGTAGTTAAAATTAAACGTGTCGTCATTGTAGAAGTAGCTCTGAAAAGTAAAAAAAAAAAACTAAATTTATGCTTACCTGATAAGTTTTTGACACAGAGAGTCCACGGATCATCATCAATTACTGTTGGGAATATCACTCCTGGCCAGCAGAAGGAGGCAAAGAGCATCACAGCAAAGCTGTTAACTATCACTCCCCTACCCACAATCCCCCAGTCATTCAACCAAAGGGAAAGGAGAGAAAGGAATTAACACAAGGTGCAAAGGTGCCTGAGGTTTATATAAAAAAAACTGTCTGAATACAGGACAGGCCGTCGAATCACTGTGTCAAGAAATAAATTTATCAGCTAAGCATAAATTTAGTTTTCTTTCTAATGACACGGTGAGTCCACGGATCATCATCAATTACTGTTGGGAACCAATACCCAAGCCAGAGGACAAAGATGATTAGGGAGGGACAAGACAGGAACCTAAACAGAAGGCACCACTGCTTAAAGAACCTTTCTCCCAAAAGAAGCCTCAGCCAAGGCAAAAGTATCGAATTTATAGAATTTGAAAAAAAAGTGCAAAGAAGACCAAGTTGCAGCCTTGCAAATCTGTTCCACAGAAGCTTCATTTTTGAAGGCCTATGAAGAAGAAACAGCCCTTGTGGAATGAGCTGTGATTTTCTCAGGAGGTTGCTGTCCAGCAGTCTCATATGCCAAGCAAAAAACGCTCTTCAGCTAAAGGGAAAGTGAAGTAGCCGTAGCTTTCTGACCCTTGCGTTTCCCAGAAAAGCAAACAAACAATGCAAAAGACTGACGAAGGTCCTTAGTTGCCTGCAAATAAAATTTTAGCGCTCGCACAACATCCAGATTATGTAACAAGCATTCTTTGTGAGAAGGAGAATCAGGACACAAAGAAGGTACAACGATTTCCTGATTAATATTCTTGACCGAAACAACCTTGGGCAGGAAACCAAACTTAGTACGCAGAACTACCTTATCAGAGTGAAATTTAAGATAAGGGGAATCGCACTGTAAAGCAGAGTTCAGAAACTCTCCGAGCAGAGGAAATAGCAACAAGAAACAAAACTTTCCAAGTTAACATCTTAATATCTAAAGAATGCATAGGCTCAAACAGAGCCTGTTGTAAAACTTGAACAACAAGGTTAAGACTCCATGGAGGAGAAATAGGTTTAAACACAGGCCGAATTCTAACCAAGGCCTGACAAAACGATTGCACATCTGGCACATCCGCCAAGCGCTTATGTAACAAAATAGAAAATGCCGAAATCTGACCCTTAAGAGTACTTGCAGACAAACCCTTCTCCAGACCATCCTGGAGAAAGGACAAAATCCTAGGAATTCTTACTCTACTCCAAGAGTATCCTTTAGATTCACACCAATACAAGTATTTACGCCAGATCTTATGGTAAATCCTGCGAGTCACAGGCTTACAAGCCTGAATCAAGGTCTCAATGACAGACTCTGAAAATCCACGCTTAGATAAAACTAAGCGTTCAATCTCCAAGCAGTCAGCTTCAGAGAAACGAGATTTAGATGAAGGAAGGGACCCTGAAGTAGAAGGTCCTTCCTCAGAGGCCTCTCCTGCTTGATTCGAGCAATGACTCCTGGTAGGAGAGTGAACGGAGGAAACAGGTATGCTAGACTAAAGTTCCAAGGAACTGCCAGAGCAATGATCAGAAATGCCTGCGGATCCCTTGACCTCGAGTCGTATCTCGGAAGTTTGGCATTCAGACGAGAAGCCATGAGATCCAACTCCGGCTGCCCCCACTTGAGGGTCAAGCTAGAAAACACAACTGAATTAAGTTCCCACTCCCCGGGATGAAAAGTCTGTTTGCTCAGAAAATCTGCTTCCCAATTGTCCACTCCTGGGATGTGGATCGCAGAAAGACAGCAGTTGTGGGTCTCCGCCCACTGAATAATTCAGGCCACCTCTGTCATGGCCAAGGAACTCAGAGTTCCCCCCTGGTGGTTGATGTAGGCCACCGAGTTTATGTTGTCCGACTGGAATCTGATAAACCAGGCTAAGGCAAACTGAGGCCAGGCCAGAAGAGCATTGAAGATTGCTCTCAGCTACAAGATGTTTATGGGCAGGACTGACTCCTCCTGGGTCCATAAGCCCTGAGCATTCAACGAGCCCCATACTGCTCCCCAACCTAGAAGGCTGGCATCCGTGGTCACAATCACCTAGGAGGGTCTGCGGGAGCAAGTACCCTGGGAGAGATGATCCTGAGAAAGCCCCCACAGAAGAGAGTCTATTGACGCCTGATCTAGATCTACACGCGGAAACACATCCGTATAGACCCCGTTCCATTGTCTGAGCATGCATAACTGCAGAGGTCTGAGATGAAACCAAGCAAACGGAATGATGTCCATGGAAGCCACCATCAGACCGATTACCTCCATACATTGAGCCACTGACGGCCGTGGAGAGGACTGAAGGACAAAACAAGAGTCGAAAATCTTTCTTTTTCTGACCTCCGTCAGAAAAATCTTCATTAAAAGGGAGTCTATTATGGTCCCCAAAAATACGACCAGAGAACTTTTTTCCCCCGATTCACCTTCCATCTGTGGAATCGAAGAAAAGAAAACAAGATCTCCGAATGAGATTCTGCTTGTTGAAAAGATGGTGCCTGAACCAGAATGTCGTCCAGAGAAGGTGCCACTGAAATGCCACGAGATCGAAGCACAGCTAAAAGAGCCCCCAGAATTTTTGAAAAATTCTGGGAGCTGTGGCAAGGCCGAATGGAAGGGCCACGAACTGGAAATGATTGTCCAAAAATGTGAATTTCAGAAACTTGTGATGTTCCCTGTGACTGGGAACATGAAGGTATGCATCCTTTAGGTCTATGGTTGTCATGAACTGACCCTCTTGTACCAAGGGAAGAATGGAGCATATAGTCTCCATCTTGAAGGATGGCACTCTGAGAAACTCGTTTAAACATTTTAGATCTAGGATTGGTCGAAAAGTTCCCTCCTTTTTGGGAACTACAACCAGATTTGAGTAGAATCCCAGACCCCTTTCCTGAAACAATGTAAGAACCCCTCTCTTTTAATCTGGTCTACAGATAATCTGGAGAGGAGAAACCTGCCTCTGGGAGAAAAAGATTTAAAGTCTATTTTGTATCCCTGGGAGACAATGTCCACCGCCCAGGGATCCGGTACATCTCTTATCCAAGCCTGGGAAAAAAAGAGAGTCTGCCCCCTACAAGATCCGCTCCCGGTTAGGGGGCCAACCCTTCATGCTGACTTGGAATCAGCTGAAGGCGTTTTAGATTGCTTTCCCTTATTCCAGGGCTGGTTGGGCTTCCAGGAAGGATTGGCTTGATCTTGCTAGGAGGAAGACTTGCCTTTAAAGTTATGAAAGGAACGAAAATTATTTTATCTTGAGGAAGAAAAGAACCCTTCCCTCCAGTAATATCTGAGATAATTTCCACCAAACCAGGTCCAAACAAGGTCTTACCCTTGTAAGGAATAGTCATGAGCTTAAATTTAGATGAAACATCCCCAGACCAGGACTTCAACCACAAGGCCCTGCGGGCTAGGACCGCAAAACCAGAAATTTTGGCTCCCAGTTTAATAACCTGTAAGGAAGCATCTGTAATGAAGGAATTGGCTAACTTGAGAGCCTTAATCCTGTCCTGGATCTTATCAAAAGGGGAAACCGTCTGAAGAGATTCAGACAACGCATCAAACCAGTAAGCCGCAGCGCTGGTAACAGTGGCAATACACACCGCAGGTTGCCATTGTAGAGCCTGGTGGACATACATCTTTTTTTGTAAAGCCTCCAATTTTTTTATCCATTGGATCTTTAAAAGAACAACTATCCTCTATGGAAATAGTAGTCCTCTTGGCTAAAGTGGAGATCGCTCCTTCTACCTTAGGAACCATCTGCCACGACTCCTTAATAGAATCCGCTATAGGAAACATCTTCTTTAAAAAGTAAATTTATGCTTACCTGATAAATTAATTTCTTTTACGATATGACGAGTCCACGGATTTCATCCTTACTTGTGGGATATTAACCTCCTGCTAACAGGAAGTGGCAAAGAGCACCACAGCAGAGCTGTATATATAGCGCCTCCCTTCCCCTCCACCCCCAGTCATTCGACCGAAGGTTTAGGAAGAGAAAGGAAAGGCTAAAAGGTGCAGAGGTGACTGAAGTTTACAAAAAATAAAATAAATCTGTCTTAAAATAACAGGGTAGGCCGTGGACTCGTCATATCGTAAAAGAAATTAATTTATCAGGTAAGCATAAATTTACTTTTCTTTTACAAAGATATGACGAGTCCACGGATTTCATCCTTACTTGTGGGATACCAATACCAAAGCAATAGGACACGGATGAAAGGGAGGGACAAGACAGGAACCTAAACGGAAGGCACCACTGCTTGAAGAACCTTTCTCCCAAAAAACAGCCTCAGAAGAAGCAAAAGTATCAAATTTGGAAAAAACATAATTTATGTAAGAACTTACCTGATAAATTCATTTCTTTCATATTGGCAAGAGTCCATGAACTAGTGACATATGGGATATACAATCCTACCAGGAGGGGCAAAGTTTCCCAAACCTCAAAATGCCTATAAATACACCCCTCACCACACCCACAATTCAGTTTAACGAATAGCCAAGTAGTGGGGTGATAAAGAAAGGAGTAGAAAGCATCAACAAAGGAAATTTGGAAATAATTGTGCCATAAAAAGGGTGGGCCTCATGGACTCTTGCCAATATGAAAGAAATTAATTTATCAGGTAAGTTCTTACATAAATTATGTTTTCTTTCATGTAATTGGCAAGAGTCCATGAGCTAGTGAGATATGGGATATCAATACCCAAGATGTGGAGTCTTCCACTCAAGAGTCACTAGAGAGGGAGGGAATAAAATAAAAACAGCCATATTTCGCTGAAAAAATAATCCACAACCCAAAAAATAAGTTATTTTCACTTTTGAAAGAAAAAAACTTAAATCAAAAGCAGAAGAATCAAACTGAAACAGCTGCCTGAAGAACCTTTCTACCAAAAACTGCTTCCGAAGAAGCAAATACAACATCAAAATGGTTGAATTTAGTAAATGTATGCAAAGAGGACCAAGTTGCTGCTTTGCAAATCTGATCAACTGAAGCTTCATTCTTAAAAGCCCACGAAGTGGAGACTGATCTAGTAGAATGAGCTGTAATTCTCTGAGGCGGGGTTTGACCCGACTCCAAATAAGCTTGATGAATCAAAAGTTTCAACCAAGAAGCCAAGGAAATAGCAGAAGCTTTCTGACCTTTCCTAGGACCAGAAAATAAAACAAATAAACTGGAAGTCTTCCTGAAATTTTTAGCAGCTTCCACATAATATTTGAAAGCTCTTACCACATCCAAAGAATGTAAGGATCTCTCCAAAGAATTCTTAGGATAAGGACACAAGGAAGGGACAACAATTTCTCTACTAATGTTGTTAGAATTCACAACCTTAGGTAAAAATTGAAAAGAAGTCTGCAAAACTGCCTTATCCTGATGAAAAATCAGAAAAGGAGACTCACAAGAAAGAGCAGATAGCTCAGAAACTCTTCTAGCAGAAGAAATAGCCAAAAGGAACAACACTTTCCAGGAAAGTAGTTTAATGTCCAAAGAATGCATAGGTTCAAATGGAGGAGCCTGTAAAGCCCCAAATTAAGACTCCAAGGAGTAGAAATTGATTTAATGACAGGCTTAATACGAACTAAAGCCTGTACAAAACAGTGAATATCAGGAAGTTTAGCAATCTTTCTGTGAAATAAAACAGAAAGAGCGGAGATTTGTCCTTTCAAGGAACTTGCAGACAAACCCTTATCCAAACCATCCTGAAGGAACTGTAAAATTCTAGGAATTCTAAAAGAATTCCAGGAGAATTTATGAGAAGAACACCATGAAATGTAAGTCTTCCAAACTCTATAATAAATCTTTCTAGAGACAGATTTACGAGCTTGTAACAGTATTAATCACTGAGTCAGAGAAACCTCTATGACTTAGTACTAAGCGTTCAATTTCCATACCTTCAAATTTAATGATTTGAGATCCTGATGGAAAAACGGACCTTGAGATAGAAGGTCTGGCCGTAACGGAAGTGGCCAAGGCGGGCAACTGGACATCCGAACCAGATCCGCATACCAAAACCTGTGTGGCCATGCTGGAGCCACCAGCAACACAAATGATTGTTCCATGCTGATTTTGGAGATCACTCTTGGAAGGAGAACTAGAGGCGGGAAAATGTAAGCAGGTTGATAACACCAAGGAAGTGTCAGCGCATCCACTGCTTCCGTCTGAACATCCCTGGACCTGGACAGGTATCTGGGAAGTTTCTTGTTTAGATGAGAGGCCATGAGGTCTATCTCCGGAAGCCCCCACATCTGAACAATCTGAGAAAACACATCTGGATGGAGAGACCACTCCCCTGGATGTAAAGTCTGGCGGCTGAGATAATCCGCCTCCCAATTGTCTACGCCTGGGATATGCACCGCAGAGATTAGACAGGAGCTGGATTCCGCCCAGGCAAGTATCCGAGATACTTCTTTCATAGATTGGGGACTGTGAGTCCCACCCTAATGATTGACATAAGCCACAGTTGTGATATTGTCTGTCTGAAAACAAATGAACGGTTCTCTCTTTAGCAGAGGCCAGAACTGAAGAGCCCTGAGAATTGCACGGAGTTCTAAAATATTTATTGGTAATCTCGCCTCTTGAGATTTCCAAACCCCTTGTGCTGTCAGAGATCCCCAAACAGCTCCCCAACCTGAAAGACTCGCATCTGTTGTGATCACAGTCCAGGTTGGGCGAACAAAAGAAGCTCCTTGAACCAAACGATGGTGATCTATCCACCATGTCAGAGAATGTCGTACATTGGGATTCAAGGATATTAATTGTGATATCTTTGTATAATCCCTGCACCATTGATTCAGCATACAAAGCTGTAGATGTCTCATGTGAAAACGAGCAAAGGGGATTGCGTCCAATGCTGCAGTCATGAGACCTAAAACTTCCATGCACATAGCCACTGAAGGGAATGACTGAGACTGAAGGAGCCGGCATGCTGCGACCAATTTTAAACGCCTCTTGTCAGAGACAGAGTCATGGACACTGAATCTATCTGGAAGCCTAAAAAGGTGACCCTTGTCTGAGGAATCAAGAAACTTTTTGGTAAATTGATCCTCCAACCATGTTTCCGAAGAAACAACACTAGTTGATTTGTGTGAGATTCTGCAGTATGTAAAGACTGAGCTAGTACCAAGATATCGTCAAAATAAGGAAACACCGCAATACACCGTTCTCTGATTACAGATAGTAGGGCACCCAGAACCTTCGAAAAGATTCTTGGAGCTGTTGCTAGGCCAAATGGAAGAGCAACAAATTGGTAATGCTTGTCTAGAAAAGAGAATCTCAGAAACTGAAAGTGTTGTGGATGAATCGGAATATGAAGGTATGCATCCTGAAAGTCTATTGTGGACATATAATGTCCTTGCTGAACAAAAGGCAGAATAGTCCTTATAGTTACCATCTTGAAAGTTGGTACTCTAACATAACGATTCAAAATTTTCAGATCCAGAACTGGTCTGAACAAATTTTCTTTCTTTGGTACAATGAATAGGTTTGAATAAAACCCCAAACCTTGTTCCTGAGGAGGAACTGGCATGATTACCCCTGAAGACTCCAGGTCTGAAACACACTTCAGAAAAGCCTGAGCTTTTACTGGATTTACAGGGATGCGTGAGAGAAAAAATCTTCTCACAGGAGGTCTTACTTTGAATCCTATTCGATACCTTTGAGAGACAATGCTCTGAATCCAATGATTTTGGACAGATTTTATCCAAAAATCCTTGAAAAACCTTAATCTGCCCCCTACCAGCTGAGCTGGAATGAGGGACACACCTTCATGCGGACTTAGGGGCAGACTTTGGTTTCCTAAATGGCTTGGATTTATTCCAATTTGAGGAAGGCTTCCAATTGGAAGCAGATTCCTTGGAAGGAGGATTGAGTTTTTGTTCCTTATTCTGACGAAAGGAATGAAAACGATTAGAAGCCTTAGATTTACCCTTAGGTTTTTTATCCTGAGGCAAAAAAACTACTTTTGCTCCAGTGATAGTTGAAATAATAGAATCCAACTGAGAACCAAATAAATTATTACCTTGGAAAGAAAGAGATAGTAATCTAGATTTAGATGTCATATCAGCATTCCAAGATTTAAGCCACAAAGCTCTTCTAGCTAATACAGCTAAAGACATGGATCTAACATCAATTGTGATAATATCAAAAATGGCATCACAAATAAAATGATTAGCATGTTGCAGTAAGCGAACAATGCTAGATATGTCAAAATCCAATTCATGTTGCACTAAATTTTCCAACCAGAAAGTTGATGCAGCCACAACATCACCCAAAGAAATAGCAGGTCTGAGAAGATGACCTGAATATAAATAGGCCTTCCTTAGATAAGATTCAAGTTTCCTATCTAAAGGATCCTTAAAGGAAGTGCCATAGGAATAGTAGTACGTTTAGCAAGAGTAGAAATAGCCCCATCAACTTTGGGGATCTTTTCCCAAAACTCTATAGATTTTGCTGGTAAAGGATACAATCTCTTAAACCTTGAAGAAGGAATAAAGGAAGCACCTGGCTTATTCCATTCCCTAGAAATCATATCAGAAATAGCCTCAGGAATGGGAAAAACACCTGGGGAAACCCACAGGAGGTTTAAAAACAGCATTTAAACGTTTATTAGACTGAACGTCAATAGGACTGGTTACCTCAATATCCAAAGTAATTAACACTTCTTTTAATAAAGAACGCATATACTCTAATTTAAATAAATAAGTAGATTTGTCAGTGTCAATATCTGAGGAAGGATCTTCTGTTTCAGATAGATCCTCATCAGAAGAGGATGAATTATTATGTTGTTGGTCATTTGAAATTTCATCAGCTAAATGAGAAGTTTTAAAAGACCTTTAAAATTTACAGGTATATCATGCACATTAGAAGTTGAAGGAACTGCAACTGGCAATGTACTATTACTGATAGAAACACTATCTGCATGTAAAAGTTTATCATGACAACTATTACAAATGACATTCGGTGGAATAATTTCTACAATTTTACAACAAATGCACTTAGCTTTGGTAGAACCGATGTCAGGCAGCAATGTTCCAGCAGAAACTTCAGAGGCAGGATAAGATTTGGACATCTTGCTCAATGTAAGAGAAAAAACAACATATAAAGCAAAAATATCTATTTCCTTAAATGACAGTTTCAGGAATAGGAAAAAATGCAAAAGCATAGGCCTCTTGATAGAAAAGAAAGCAGGAGGCAAACAACAATGGGGTATTTAAATAATGAAGAAAATTTGGCGTCAAGTATGACGCACAACGTAACGTAAACTTTTTTGGCGCCAAAAATGACCGGAAATGACACACTTGTGTCACTAATGACGCCGCCGTGTGTAAGGTCTCGGCGTCACGTATGACCCCGGAAATGACAAAGTTGCGTCAAAAACGTATTTTTCTGCGCCAAAAAAGTTTGCGCCAAAAATGACGCAATAAAGTCTAACATTTGACGCACCCGCGGGCCTAACACCCGCAATTGCAAAAAGTAGTCAAATTGAAAAAAGACTAAACCCCAGGTAAGAAATACATTTCTTAAAGTGTTTATATTCCCAAATATGAAACTGACAGTCTGCAGAAGGAAATACATGAACCTGACTCATGGCAAATATAGTACAATATATATATTTAGAACTTTATATAATTTGCATAAAGTGCCAAACCATAGCTGAGAGTGTCTTAAGTAATGAAAACATACTAACCAAAAGACACCCATCAACATATAGCAGATAGCCAAACCAGTACTAAAACAGTTATTTAGTAGAGGTAATGGTAAATTGAGAGTATATCGTCAATCTGAAAAGGGAGGTAGGAGATGAATCTCTACGACCGATAACAGAGAACCCATGAAAAAGACCCCCGTTAGAGAAATCATCGTATTCAATAGGTGATACTCCCTTCACGTCCCTCTGACATTCACTATACTCTGAGAGGAATCAGGCTTCAACAATGCTGAGAAGCGCATATCAACGTAGAAATTTTAGCACAAACTTACTTCACCACCTCAATAGGAGGCAAAGTTTGTAAAACTGAATTGTGGGTGTGGTGAGGGGTGTATTTATAGGCATTTTGAGGTTTGGGAAACTTTGCCCCTCCTGGTAGGATTGTATATCCCATATGTCAGTAGCTCATGGACTCTTGCCAATTACATGAAAGATAGTGTGAAGAGACGACCAAGTTGCAGCCTTGCAAGTCTGTTCAACAGAAGCAGAATTTTTGAATGCCCATGAGGAAGCAACAGCCCTAGTAGAATGAGCCGTAATTCTTTCAGGAGGCTGCTGTCCAGCAGTCTCATATGCCAGGCGGATGATACTCCTCAGCCAAAAAGGAAGAGAGGTAGCCGTAGCTTTCTGACCCCTACGCTTTCCAGAATAAACAATGAATAATGAAGATGATTGCCGGAAATCCTTAGTCGCCTGCAAGTAAAACTTCAAGGCACGAACCACGTCCAAGTTATGTAACAGACGCTCCTTCTTAGAAGAAGGATTAGGACACAAGGAAGGAACAACAATTTCCTGATTCTTATTTGAAACAACCTTAGGAAGAAATCCAGGTTTTGTACGTAAAACCACCTTATCAGAATGAAATATAAGATAAGGCGAATCACACAGTAATGCTGAAAGCTCAGAAACTCTTCGAGCAGAAGAAATAGCAACTAAAAACAGAACTTTCCACGATAACAATTTAATATCTATGGAATGCATGGGTTCAAACGGAACCCTTGAAGAACTCTAAGAACTAAATTCAGGGGGGGCGGAGCCTACAGCTGTAGCGGCAAGACGTGTCTTGAGGGAGCTCCTGGCTCTACTTTGGAGTTTTACATGATAATTATATTGCTGTTCTCTAAAACTGAGCTTACTTCATAGCTAAAACCCAGCTAACTACTACTAGATTGAAGAATCTGTCAACCCTGGGAGGATCTTTCGGGATTAATCTCTGCCTACGTTCTACAGTTAGGCCTCACAGCTGCTGCACTCACACAGTGTCTGTCGGTTTGTGGAGCCGGGGCTGCCGCATATTCCCCCCCCTAGGAGACTGGGGTTACGAGTAGTACTACTTACTACTACAGCAGAATACTTCCACTAACTGAGGAGTTAAACAATAAAGAAAGAGAGAGAAAAGATCTTACTATGGACGCCTTGGAAGCAGTGGGCGTATGGGAGTGTGCAGTGGAGACCGCGATAAAGCAATTCTATGAGCAGCTACTAAAGGATCTCAGCATGCTACTTTTCACTGATGAAGCCCGCCATACTACTTTACTCACGGAGCCTGCTGATTGTTGTCTGTCGAGGGACATGGACATTCCTCTTTTGCAACCGCAAGTGGGACCGGTGCATCCACACGCTCAAACTTACAGGGCCCATGCTGCTGCTGTGCCACGGGGTCACTCTGCAAGCCCGTGCGTTCCTGAGTGGGAAACAACAGATTCGGTGCACTTGCTGGTGGAGTCGAGCTCTGAGGTGAAGTCATCAGTGTCCCACACCCTAAAGTATACCCGGCAGGACGTGACTTCATCGCCAACCTGGATGCAGAGCGCCATGTCCCCAAAGCTGACTGCGCTAGATGGCCTTTTTTTCCAAGCTGCATGGTGGCCTGAGCTACTGAGGACCCCACTGCTCTCTTGCTGGGATCCTGGCAGTGTGTGCCAGCTGCCTCCATCTAGGTCGCAGCTTACCTCTTTTGAGTGCCTCCGGTGTGGTCATTGCTAGGGGGGTCATGGGCCATGCTTGAATTAGACCCGGACTGCCAGCAAACTGTCCCTTGAGTTATCTGGTGCGGAGGGGATGAGAGAAGCCTGAACATTTGTTGCGCTGCTGGGCGGTAGTTTGCCCTGTTGTAAGGCTGGTGTGAGATGTCCTGACTTCAAATAGAACTGGTATATGAGGGACATGCAGAGACTCTCTATAACCGAGCTAACTGCAATTGATTAACCATGCCGCTCCTACAGAACTGCGGTCAAGCTCACCTGTATTGATACATAGAGACAGTAAGGAATACTTATGCTTCTAAGTGGGGTTTATCTTATAATAGCTGTGAGCCGCAGCCCTTGAACTGACATGTCCCATTTTCAATCGCAAAAGACTTCCACATAGTGCCTGGAACTATATATATCCTGATAAACTTCAGACACATGGCTTCTGTATCTAGCTTAATTATTGTATATAGGTGAACTGTATGTATACCCATGAAGTGTGCCCCAGTACTGGCCCTGATAATTAATGATGTGGACATGAGCGCTTAACCTGTATAGGGTATTAACGTTTTTACAGCTTAGTTTGTTAATGTAGACTCTGAGGCAGATGCCAGATATTTCAGATTGAGTCAGGTAGTTGTATATACATGTTAGGTCTTATTCTAGCCTTCTGCATAGACATACCCACACACTATGATTCCTCCACGTTTAAGCTACAGACCTTAGGGACATCTTGCTAGAATGTAAATATTTATACCTATGTATGTTATTACTAAATTACCTGCATAATATATTTCTAGCTGGAGGATGCAACTTAAAGTTATAAATCTGACCATAGATACCGAGCTTCCCCACTAGAGGGGAGTAAAGCTTTACTTACTAGCCAGTGCTCCTAGGATATTATGCTCTCCACCCTAGTATAATGATATCTGAGGTCTGGAACATATTATAACTCTTTATGCATATATGCCTAGCCATGTAATAATGTATGCGGTCTTCCAATTAGATGTAGGGTTGTGCTCCCCCCCTGCCTAACAAAACAAATTCACTTTGTGTCCGCTTATCTCCTATTGTCAATGTTATTATTTGAGTTAAAAGTCTTCTATGTTTATAGAGTTCCTGTAAGAGTTTAAAGTGTTGACTTCTTTTTCTTATCAAGCATCCACATCGCTATATGTTCTACATACGCATCAAATGTATTTAAAATACACTTTTTTATAAACCGGCTGCTTGCATTTGGAATCCAAAAGTGTCCCACTTTGTTATTTTCTTTGTTTCCCCTCAAATTCCCTATAATGTCTAACATTTTTCTTTTTCAGGGGGCCCAAGAGAGGCCTCAATTTTTCATAGAGGGAAATCATTGTTTGTGACTTTGCTATATTCCAAGGGGACTTTATCTAAATTGAAAATCTGAGGTTATTATATACTTATATACGTGAGTGATTAACTGTCTCCATATTGTGACGCTTAATATGTATATTGCATGATGTCTGTTATTTACCAACTGTGACTAGTACTTTGTAATGTTTAAATGTACCTCAATAAAAAAAATAAAAAAAATAAAAAAAGAACTAAATTCAAACTCCAGGGAGGAGTAATTGGTCTAAATACAGGCTTAATTCTAGTTAAAGCCTGACAAAAAGACTGAACATCCGGCACATTTGCCAAACGTTTGTGAAGCAAAATTGACAAAGCAGAAATCTGTCCCTTTAAGGAACTTGCTGATAACCCTTTTTCCAAGCCTTCTTGGAGAAAAGACAGAATCCTGGGAATCCTAATTTTACTCCATGAGTAACCCTTGGATTCACACCAATAAAGATATTTACGCCATATCTTATGGTAGATTTTTCTAGTGACAGGCTTTCGAGCCTGTATCAAAGTATCGATGACCGAATCAGAGAATCCTCGCTTAGATAGAATCAAGCGTTCAATCTCCAAGCAGTCAGCTGCAGAGAAATTAGATTTGGATGTTGGAAAGGTCCTTGAATGAGAAGGTCCTGTCTCAAAGGAAGTTTCCACGGTGGCAGAGAAGACATGTCCACTAGATCCGCATACCAAGTCCTGCGTGGCCACGCAGGTGCTATCAGGATTACTGAAGCTCTCTCCTGTTTGATTCGAGCAATCACGTGTGGAAGGAGAGGAAACGGTGGAAACACATAGGCTAGGCTGAACGACCAAGGCACTGCCAGGGCATCTATCAGTTCGGCCTGTGGATCCCTTGACCTGGATCCGTAACGTGGAAGCTTGGCATTCTGACGAGATGCCATCAGATCTAATTCCGGTCTGCCCCATTGGTGAATCAATGAGGCAAACACCTCCGGATGGAGCTCCCACTCCCCCGGATATAAAGTCTGACGACTTAGAAAATCCGCTTCCCAGTTCTCTACTCCTGAGATGTAGATTGCCGACAGAAAGCAAGAGTGGGCCTCCGCCCATTGGATTATCTTGGATACTTCTATCATCGCTAAAGAACTCCTTGTTCCCCCCCTGATGATTGACATACGCCACAGTCGTGATATTGTTCGACTGGAATCTGATGAATTTGGCCGAAGCTAACTGAGGCCACGCCTGAAGTGCATTGAATATTGCTCTCAGTTCCAGAATATTGATTGGAAGTAGAGACTCCACCTGAGTCCAAACACCCTGAGCCTTCAGGGAATTCCAGACTGCACCCCAGCCCAGAAGACTGGCGTCCGTTGTCACTATCACCCACGAGGGTCTGCGGAAACATGTCCCCTGTGACGGATGATCCGGCGACAACCACCAAAGAAGAGTTTCTGGTCTCTTGATCCAGATGTATCTGAGGAGATAAATTTGCATAGTCCCCATTCCACTGTCCGAGCATGCACAGCTGCAGTGGTCTGAGATGAAAGCGAGCAAACGGAATGATGTCCATTGCCGCTACCATTAATCCAATTACCTCCATACACTGAGCCACTGATGGCCGATGAATGGACTGAAGTGCTCGGCAAGTATTCAGAATCTTTGTCTTTCTGACCTCCGTCAGAAATATTTTCATGTCTACCGAGTCTATGAGTCCCCAAGAAGGGAACCCTTGTCCGTGGAACTAATGAACTCTTTTCTATGTTCACTTTCCAACCGTGAGATCTCAGGAAAAACAATACTATGTCCGTGTGAGATTTTGTCAATTGATAAGTTGACGCCTGAATCAGGATATCGTCCAGATAAGGCACCACTGCTATGCCCCGCGGTCTGAGAACCGCTAAAAGAGACCCTAGAACCTTTGTGAAGATTCTGGGTGCCGTGGCCAACCCGAAGGGAAGAGCCACAAACTAATAATGTTTGTCCAGGAAGGCAAACCTTAAGAACTGATGATGATCCCTGTGGATAGGGATATGAAGATATGCATCCTTCAAGTCCACGGTAGTCATATATTGATCCTCCTGAATCATTGGTAAGATTGTTCGTATAGTCTCCATTATGAACGATGGAACTCTGAGAAATTTGTTTAGACACTTGAGATCTAAAATGGGTCTGAAACTTCCCTCTTTTTTGGGAACCACAAAAAGATTTGAGTAAAACCCCTGTCCCTGTTCCGGCTTTGGAACATGACAAATTACTCCCATGGTATAGAGGTCTTATACACAGCGTAAGAACGCCTCTCTTTTTATCTGGTCTACAGATAATCGTGAAAGATGAAATCTCCCTATTGGGAGAAAATCCTTGAATTCCAGTTGATACCCGTGGGTCACTAATTCCAGTGCCCAGGAGTCCTGGACATCTCTGGCCCCCGGATCGGGGGCCACCCCTTCATGCTGTCTTGGAAGCAGCGGCGGGCTTCTTGGATTGTTTACCTTTATTCCAAGTCTGGTTGGGTCTCCAGACTGACTTAGATTGAGCAAAATTCCCTTCCTGCTTTGTGGAGGAAGAAGAAGCAGAGGGTCCTCCTTTATAATTTCGAAAGGAACGAAAATTATTCTGTTTACCCCTCATTTTAACAGACTTATCCTGAGGTAGAGCATGGCCTTTACCTCCAGTAATGTCAGAAATGATCTCCTTCAATTCAGGCCCGAATAGAGTCTTACCTTTAAAAGGAATAGCTAAAAGCTTAGATTTTGATGACACATCAGCAGACCAAGATTTGAGCCATAACGCTAGAATAGCAAATCCTGCAGTTTTCGCTGCTAATTTAGCAATTTGAAAAGCGGCATCAGTAATAAAAGAATTAGCTAGCTTGAGAGCCTTAATTCTATCCAGTATGTCATCTAATGGAGTCTCAACCTTCAGAGACTCTTCTAGGGCCTCAAACCAAAAAGCTGCTGCAGTAATTACTGGAACAATGCAAGCCGTAGGTTGTAAAAGGAAACCTTGATGAATAAATAATTTATTTAGAAGACCCTCTAATTTTTTTATCCATAGGGTCTTTGAAAGCACAACTGTCTTCAATAGGTATAGTTGTACGCTTAGCCAGGGTAGATATGGCTCCCTCCACCTTAGGGACCGTTTGCCACAAGTCCCGAATGGTGTCTGATATGGGAAACATTTTCTTAAAATTAGGAGGAGGAGAGAACGGTATACCTGGTCTATCCCATTCCTTTTTTATAATTTCCGAAATTCTTTTAGGAACCGGAAAAACATCAGTGTAAGTAGGCACCTCTAGATATTTGTCCATCTTACACAATTTCTCTGGTGGTATCACAATAGGGTCACATTCATCCAGAGTCGCTAAAACCTCCCTAAGTAACAGACAGAGGTGTTCAAGCTTAAATTTAAAAGACATAATGTCCGAGTCTGTCTGAGGTAACATATTTCCTGAGTCTGAAAGTTCTCCCTCAGACAGCAATTCCCTAACCCCCAACTAAGAGCACAGTGAGGGTACATCGGAAATAGCTAATAAAGCATCAGAGGATTCAGTATTCACATTAATACCTGACCTACTGTGTTTACCCTGTAACACTGGTAATTTAGACAATACCTCTGTAAGGGTAGTTAACATAACTGCAGCCATCTCCAGCAGAGTAAAAGTATTAGACGCACTAGAAGTACTTGGCGTCGCTTGTGTGGGCGTTAAAGGTTGTGACACTTGGGGAGAATTGGGTGGCATATCCTGGTTCTCTTCATACTCAGAATCATCCTTAGGCACACTTTCTTTACTTAAAATATGCTTTTTACATTGTAAGGCCCTTTCCGTACAAGAGGTACACAACGTAAGGGGGGGTTCCACAATGGCTTCTAAACACATAGAGCAATTAGTATCCTCAATGTCAGACATGTTGAACAGACTAGCAATAATCACAATAGTCGTTAAACACTTTCAACAATTTTTTTCAAAAAAATATACTGCGCCTTTAAAAATAAAAAAAGTGTACTATTTTTCCAAAACTGCTTTAAAAAGCTAAATAATGCAATCTGATTAGAAACACATATTTTAAATGGCCAAAAATTATTGCACCATAAGAGCAAAAGGCTAAATTAACCTTTACAGGACATTTATAGCAAAAAATACAATTTGTTTGAAAAAAGACCCCTGCACCAGAGCTGTGGCGCCTGCCTGCCCTCAGGGTACTGAAAAACGACTCTACCACGATCCGGACATCAGTTTAGGCCCAACCGGAGCTCATGCCTGCTGCCTTCTCAGTCAGAATATACTGTGCGTCGGAGCGTGTGAAAATAGGCCCTGCCCATCAAGGACAATCAATAAACTAATCTGTAACACCACATAGGAAGTGGTTAGAAAATAAAGCCAAGTGGTCCCCCTAAAAACTGCATAGTAATGCTGCAGCCCTACTCATATTTGTGTATCACAAAACAAAATAAAGATGATGAGCTGCCTCTCCCAGTGTCCCTTTTCATAACACCCAAATTATGTCAATGAAAAACGTTAAGCACAGGATTTAAAGTAACACCCATTTTTTTTTTCTATGAACAGGTTTACTTCTTACCCCCTCCTTTAGCAAGGAATAAAATGTCAGCCATTCTGATATAATAGGTCTTCTCAGAAATAAAAGACTGAACATACCACAATGCTTGTAGCATGCAGCTGTTCTGCACACTGAAGATTTTTCTTACACTACCTTCAGCACTCTGTGGGAACCAACATGGATCTTAGTTACGTCTGCTAAGATCATCAACCTCAGGGTAAATCTTCTTCCATATCTCCCTGAGGAAAATAGTACACACCGGTACCATTTAAAAATAAAAAACTTCTTGATTGAAGAACCTAAAACTAACATCTCACTTTACCTCTTCCTAGTAGAACATAGGCAAAGAGAATGACTGGGGGTGGAGGGGAAGGGAGGAGCTATATATACAGCTCTGCTGTGGTGCTCTTTGTTACTTCCTGTTAGCAGGAGGTTAATATCCCACAAGTAAGGATGAAATCCGTGGACTCGTCATATCTTTGTAAAAGAAATAGGAGATGGAGAAAAGGAAATACCATTCTCAAGCAATAATCTCCGCAGCACGGTCAGGAACCGGAAAAACCTCCACCGCAGAGGGAACATCAAAGTATTTATTCAATTTACTAGACTTTTTAGGATTGACTATGATAGTTGTGTCGGAGTCCTCCAAAGTAGCCAAAACCTCCTTAAGTAATAAGCAAAGGTGTTCTAGCTTAAATCTGAAGGATACCACTTCAGCATCAGAAGAAGGAATTACACTGTCCGAGTCTGAGATTTCCCCTTCAGATGCTACCGACATGTCTCCTTCCTCAGGCTTATGGGAAGGGACACTCTGGATAGCCAGAACTTGATCAGAAACCTTACTGTTTCCTTAAATTTCCTTTTACGCTTTCCCTGCAACATGGGGAAAGCTGACAAGGCCTCAGATACCGCAAGGGATACCTGGGAAGCAATGTATTGTAGAGAAAATCCTACAGGATTGCAAGAGGAAACATAGGGCACTGTATGTGGAGACTGAAAAAGTTGGGGCGCTTGAGGAGAAAGCTGCGGCATATCTGCAACAGGAGACACCTGAACAGCATTTGCCTGGGATAATGGTGGCTCACGGTCAAATATTTTATCTCTATAACTTAAAGTTCTCTCAATGCATGAGGAACAAAAAGGAACTGGGGGTTCCACCTGAGCATCAAAACATAACTGACAAGCAGCAACTTCGCCTGGGATAATGGTTTGAAAAGCCTCTTGATCTATCTTATGTAATAAATAAGGATAACGTGTAAACATTCTTTATTTGAAAATAAAAAACTAATGTGTACTGTGTCTTTAAATAGAAATGTGAGTTAGCGCAACAAGCCTATACACCTCAGTAGCTTTACTGAGGTACCTACCTGTCCTGCAGCTCACAGAGTGACTTCCCTCACAGAAGAAACAATCCCCTTTTCAAATACAGAGCAATTACAGAGCTCTAACTGCCGAAAAAACTGGCTTACAACAGTAATCTCTATGACCAAAAGTTAAAGTATAAAAACTACTATAGCACGAGTGGAGCCTAGCCACGAACAGAGATGGCAGCACATTAACAGTGCTCTGTAGTCCCCAGTGTTAACTCGCCTAAATTCAACATGCACATGTAGCTTAAATACCTGCTGTCAAGCTTAGCTTTACTACCCATGTCTTCAGGTGTCCTGCGATACCTCTCTTGTACCCGCAGCTGACATAATAAAGGACGCAATTCCCAGTTTCTGCTGCGGACCAGGGAAGGAACGCTGTACTACGAGGCCTCTGGAGCTAAAAACGGCTGTAGACCCGCATCGCAAGTGTCCCGGTCTTGGAACTCGCACCAGGTACTTACCCTTTACTCTCTAGGGCCATTCGGAACTAATGTAGGCACTGCGCACAGGCTTCACATAATCGGCCATTAATAAATAGGCCTCAGATGACACAAGCTTTGCATGGAATGCACCCACGTGGACGGAGTGTGTCGCAGCTAATAGGCTAAATAGAACTCACTTAAAAAAATATAAAGAGACATAAAATCCCCAACACATAACAAAATTAGAGGTGATTGTTAGCGGAGCCACTGTTGTGAGGAAGAAAGAAACATAATTTATGCTTACCTGATAAATTTATTTCTCTTGTAGTGTATCCAGTCCACGGATCATCCATTACTTATGGGATATTAACTCCTCCCCAACAGGAAGTGCAAGAGGATTCACCGAGCAGAGCTGCTATATAGCTCCTCCCCTAACTGCCATTACCAGTCATTCGACCGAAAACATGCAGAGAAAGGAAAACCATAGGGTGCAGTGGTGACTGTAGTTTAATGGAAAAATTACCTGCCTTAAAGTGACAGGGCGGGCCGTGGACTGGATACACTACAAGAGAAATAAATTTATCAGGTAAGCATAAATTGCCGTGGACCGGACACACCTATGTTGGAGAAATTATGTTTTCTCTTGTTAAGTGTATCCAGTCCACGGATCATCCATTACTTATGGGATACCAATACCAAAGCTAAAGTACACGGATGACGGGAGGGACAGGCAGGCTCTTTATACGGAAGGAACCACTGCCTGAAGAACCTTTCTCCCAAAAACAGCCTCCGAAGAAGCAAAAGTGTCAAATTTGGAAAATTTGGAAAAAGTATGAAGAGAAGACCAAGTTGCAGCCTTGCAAATCTGTTCAACAGAAGCCTCATTCTTAAAGGCCCAAGTGGAAGCCACAGCTCTAGTAGAATGTGCTGTAATTCTTTCAGGAGGCTGCTGTCCAGCAGTCTCATAGGCTAACCGTATTATGCTACGAAGCCAAAAGGAGAGAGAGGTAGCCGAAGCTTTTTGACCTCTCCTCTGACCAGAATAAACGACAAACAGGGAAGACGTTTGTCGAAAATCCTTAGTTGCCTGTAGATAAAATTTCAGGGCACGGACTACATCTAGATTGTGTAGCAGACGTTCCTTTTTCGAAGAAGGATTAGGACACAAAGATGGAACCACAATCTCTTGATTGATATTCCTGTTAGTGACCACCTTAGGTAGGAACCCAGGTTTAGTACGCAGAACTACCTTGTCTGAATGAAAAATCAGATAAGGAGAATCACAATGTAAGGCAGATAACTCAGAGACTCTTCGAGCCGAGAAAATCGACATTAAAAACAGAACTTTCCAAGATAACAACTTGATATCAATGGAATGAAGGGGTTCAAACGGAACCCCCTGTAAAACATTAAGAACTAAGTTCAAACTCCATGGTGGAGCAACAGTTTTAAACACAGGCTTGATCCTAGCTAAAGCCTGACAAAAAGCTTGAACGTCCGGAACTTCTGACAGACGTTTGTGTAAAAGAATGGACAGAGCTGAAATCTGTCCCTTTAAGGAACTAGCGGATAAACCCTTTTCTAAACCTTCTTGTAGAAAAGACAATATCCTCGGAATCCTAACCTTACTCCATGAGTAACTCTTGGATTCGCACCAATATAAGTATTTGCGCCATATATTATGGTAAATCTTTCTGGTAACAGGCTTCCTAGCCTGTATTAAGGTATCAATAACTGACTCAGAAAAACCACGTTTTGATAAAATCAAGCGTTCAATTTCCAAGCAGTCAGCTTCAGAGAAATTAGATTTTGATGTTTGAAGGGACCCTGGATCAGAAGGTCCTGTTTCAGAGGTAGCGACCAAGGTGGACAGGATGACATGTCCACTAGATCTGCATACCAAGTCCTGCGTGGCCATGCAGGCGCTATTAGAATCACTGATGCTCTCTCCTGTTTGATTCTGGCAATCAATCGAGGAAGCATCGGGAAGGGTGGAAACACATAAGCCATCCCGAAGGTCCAAGGTGCTGTCAAAGCATCTATCAGAACCGCTCCCGGATCCCTGGATCTGGACCCGTAACGAGGAAGCTTGGCGTTCTGTCGAGACGCCATGAGATCTATCTCTGGTTTGCCCCAACGTCGAAGTATTTGGGCAAAGACCTCCGGATGAAGTTCCCACTCCCCCGGATGAAAAGTCTGACGACTTAAGAAATCCGCCTCCCAGTTCTCCACTCCCGGGATGTGGATTGCTGACAGGTGGCAAGAGTGAGACTCTGCCCAGCGAATTATCTTTGATACTTCCATCATTGCTAGGGAGCTTCTTGTCCCTCCCTGATGGTTGATGTAAGCTACAGTCGTGATGTTGTCCGACTGAAACCTGATGAACCCCAGAGTTGTTAACTGGGGCCAAGCCAGAAGGGCATTGAGAACTGCTCTCAATTCCAGAATGTTTATTGGTAGGAGACTCTCCTCCTGATTCCATTGTCCCTGAGCCTTCAGAGAATTCCAGACAGCGCCCCAACCTAGTAGGCTGGCGTCTGTTGTTACAATTGTCCAGTCCGGCCTGCTGAATGGCATCCCCCTGGACAGATGTGGCCGAGAAAGCCACCATAGAAGAGAATTTCTGGTCTCTTGATCCAGATTCAGAGTAGGGGACAAGTCTGAGTAATCCCCATTCCACTGACTTAGCATGCACAATTGCAGCGGTCTGAGATGTAGGCGTGCAAAGGGTACTATGTCCATTGCTGCTACCATTAAGCCGATCACCTCCATGCATTGAGCTACTGACGGGTGTTGAATGGAATGAAGGACACGGCATGCATTTTGAAGCTTTGTTAACCTGTCTTCTGTCAGGTAAATCTTCATTTCTACAGAATCTATAAGAGTCCCCAAGAAGGGAACTCTTGTGAGTGGAAAGAGAGAACTCTTCTTTTCGTTCACCTTCCATCCATGCGACCTTAGAAATGCCAGTACTAACTCTGTATGAGACTTGGCAGTTTGAAAGCTTGAAGCTTGTATCAGAATGTCGTCTAGGTACGGAGCTACTGCAATTCCTCGCGGTCTTAGTACCGCCAGAAGAGCACACAGAACCTTTGTGAAGATTCTTGGAGCCGTAGCCAATCCGAATGGAAGAGCTACAAACTGGTAATGCCTGTCTAGAAAGGCAAACCTTAGATACCGGTAAAGATCTTTGTGAATCGGTATGTGAAGGTAAGCATCCTTTAAATCCACTGTGGTCATGTACTGACCCTTTTGGATCATGGGTAAAATTGTCCGAATAGTTTCCATTTTGAACGATGGAACTCTTAGGAATTTGTTTAGGATCTTTAAATCCAAGATTGGCCTGAAAGTTCCCTCTTTTTTGGGAACCACAAACAGATTTGAGTAAAACCCTTGTCCTTGTTCCGACCGCGGAACCGGATGGATCACTCCCATTAATAAAAGATCTTGTACGCAGCGTAGAAACGCCTCTTTCTTTATTTGGTTTGTTGACAACCTTGACAGATGAAATCTCCCTCTTGGGGGAGAGAATTTGAAGTCTAGAAGGTATCCCTGAGATATGATCTCTAACGCCCAGGGATCCTGGACATCTCTTGCCCAAGCCTGGGCGAAGAGAGAAAGTCTGCCCCCCACTAGATCCGTTCCCGGATCGGGGGCCCTCGATTCATGCTGTCTTAGGGGCAGCAGCAGGTTTCCTGGCCTGCTTGCCCTTGTTCCAGGACTGGTTAGGTCTCCAGCCTTGTCTGTAGCGAGCAACAGCTCCTTCCTGTTTTGGTGCAGAGGAAGTTGATGCTGCTCCTGCTTTGAAATTACGAAAGGAACGAAAATTAGACTGTCTAGCCTTAGGTTTGGCTCTGTCTTGAGGCAGGGCATGGCCTTTACCTCCTGTAATGTCAGCGATAATTTCTTTCAACCCGGGCCCGAATAAGGTCTGCCCTTTGAAAGGTATATTAAGCAATTTAGATTTAGAAGTAACGTCAGATGACCAGGATTTTAGCCACAGTGCTCTGCGTGCCTGAATGGCGAATCCGGAATTCTTAGCCGTAAGTTTAGTTAAATGTACTACGGCATCTGAAATAAATGAGTTAGCTAACTTAAGGGCTTTAAGCTTGTGTGTAATCTCATCTAATGGAGCTGATTCAAGTGTCTCTTCCAGAGACTCAAACCAAAATGCTGCTGCAGCCGTGACAGGCGCAATGCATGCAAGAGGTTGCAATATAAAACCTTGTTGAACAAACATTTTCTTAAGGTAACCCTCTAACTTTTTATCCATTGGATCTGAAAAGGCACAGCTATCCTCCACCGGGATAGTGGTACGCTTAGCTAAAGTAGAAACTGCTCCCTCCACCTTAGGGACCGTTTGCCATAAGTCCCGTGTGGTGGCGTCTATTGGAAACATCTTTCTAAATATCGGAGGGGGTGAGAACGGCACACCGGGTCTATCCCACTCCTTAGTAACAATTTCAGTAAGTCTCTTAGGTATAGGAAAAACGTCAGTACTCGCCGGTACCGCAAAATATTTATCCAACCTACACATTTTCTCTGGTATTGCAACTGTGTTACAATCATTCAGAGCCGCTAACACCTCCCCTAGTAATACACGGAGGTTTTCCAGCTTAAATTTAAAATTTGAAATATCTGAATCCAGTTTGTTTGGATCAGAACCGTCACCCGCAGAATGAAGCTCTCCGTCCTCATGTTCTGCAAATTGTGACGCAGTGTCTGACATGGCCCTAATATTATCAGCGCACTCTGTTCTCACCCCAGAGTGATCACGCTTACCTCTTAGTTCTGGTAATTTAGCCAAAACTTCAGTCATAACAGTAGCCATATCCTGTAATGTGATTTGTAATGGCCGCCCAGATGTACTCGGCGCTACAATATCACGCACCTCCCGAGCGGGAGATGCAGGTACTGACACGTGAGGCGAGTTAGTCGGCATAACTCTCCCCTCGTTGTTTGGTGAAATATGTTCAATTTGTACAGATTGACTTTTATTTAAAGTAGCATCAATACAGTTAGTACATAAATTTCTATTGGGCTCCACTTTGGCTTTAGCACATATAGCACAGATATCTTCCTCTGAATCAGACATGTTTAACACACTAGCAAATAAACTAGCAACTTGGAAATACTTTTCAAGTAATTTACTATAATATGAAAACGTACTGTGCCTATAAGAAGCACAGAAAAAGTTATGACAGTTGAAAATTAATAAACTGAAAAGTTATAGCATCAAATCTTTGTAAAAAACACAATTTTAGCAAAGGATTGCTCCCATTAGCAAAGGATAACTAACCCTGATAGCTAACAGTGAGAGAGATCAGTAAACTGTCATAAATTAAATAAAACGACTGCCAAGTGGAAAAAAATAGTGCCCAAAACATTTTTTCACCCAGTACCTCAGAAAATTAAACGATTTTACATGCCAGCAAAAAACGTTTAACATTAATAAATTGAGTGTTATTAAAAAGCCTGTTGCTAGTCCCTGCAAATTAGGCTAAAGTTTTATGCATACAGTATAATTCCAGTGAAGTGCCATTCCCCAGAATACTGAAGTGTAAAATATACATACATGACAGCCTGATACCAGTTGCTGCTACTGCATTTAAGGCTGAGTTTACATTATATCGGTATGGCAGAATTATCTCATCAATTCCATTGTCAGAAAATAATAAGCTGCTACATACCTCTTTGCAGATTAATCTGCCCGCTGTCCCCTGATCTGAAGTTTACCTCTCCTCAGATGGCCGAGAAACAGCAATATGATCTTAACTACTCCGGCTAAAATCATAGAAAAACTCAGGTAGATTCTTCTTCAAATTCTACCAGAGAAGGAATAACACACTCCGGTGCTATTATAAAATAACAAACTTTTGATTGAAGGTATGAAACTAAGTATAATCACCACAGTCCTCTCACACATCCTATCTATTCGTTGGGTGCAAGAGAATGACTGGTAATGGCAGTTAGGGGAGGAGCTATATAGCAGCTCTGCTGGGTGAATCCTCTTGCACTTCCTGTTGGGGAGGAGTTAATATCCCATAAGTAATGGATGATCCGTGGACTGGATACACTTAACAAGAGAAATATACTTTTATTGGGCTGTTGGTTACACTTAACTGCAAGGATTAACAAAGTAAATCAGCCTATATGCAAGTGTATGGAAACAGACTTTAACACTTTTATATTTTCGGTTTCTAGAGGCTATACTGTGAGGCAATGTAAATAAAGAGAGAGGGTACTGGACAAATTAGTGGATTGGACCATAGACTTGGGCTGTAGATCTGGTTCTATATGGTGGGGCATACAGAATTGAAGTGAACATACAGAAATAAATATTTTAAAGAAACAGGTTTAACAAGAAATAAATCAAATTTCCCTGCTTGTGTGGGGTTTATCAGAGCTGGAAGGTGGTGCATTGATCCCTTTAGTGTGCAACGAATCAACATAATGGCAAGTAAGAGGAACACTAAACCGTCTAAAGGCACACACGCCACAATAATGGAGAGCTACCCGATTCCAGCTGAACCCACTGTGCCCCCTAACAAAGCAGCACACGATTACTCAGCGCAGATTACTACGGCCCAGATACACTACAAATTGCCTGAGACCCAATCCATCAGCTACCTCACGAAAGATGACATTATGCACTTATCCTCTAAAGAGGACATCAGGAACGCTATGCAGGATTTCAAAAAACATTTTTGGGGAGCTTAAAAGGAACATAGCAGCGGTGGATAGGAGGGTCACTCATATGGAGGAAAAGCACGAAACCCTTAGCTCTGATATACAGCAACAGTCCAGTTATTTACTAGCTCAGGAGGGCATAGTTCATACTCTCATGGACCGCATAGAAGATCTTGAGAACAGGAGCAGGAGGAACAACCTTCGCCTTAGAGGAATACCTGAAACAGTAGATCCTCCTGCCCTGCAGCAGCTCTTCATCCAAGACTTCATCAGATACCTTAAAAATAATGATGCTTCACCAGACATACAGATAGAAAGAGCCCATAGGGCCTTGCGCCCCAAACCAACAAGTAGAGCTCCTCCTAGAGACATAATAATGAAATTCTTGTCTTTCAAGGACAAAGAAGAAGTCATGAGAATTGCAAGAGCTAGGCACCCAATCGAGTTCAGGGGTTCTGAAATCCAAGTGTACTCGGATCTTTGTCCAACCACTCTACAAAAAACAGGATTTATGCTTACCTGATAAATTACTTTCTCCAACGGTGTGTCCGGTCCACGGCGTCATCCTTACTTGTGGGAATATCTCTTCCCCAACAGGAAATGGCAAAGAGTCCCAGCAAAGCTGGCCATATAGTCCCTCCTAGGCTCCGCCCACCCCAGTCATTCGACCGACGGACAGGAGGAAAAATATAGGAGAAACCATATGGTACCGTGGTGACTGTAGTTAGAGAAAATAATTCATCAGACCTGATTAAAAAACCAGGGCGGGCCGTGGACCGGACACACAGTTGGAGAAGGTAATTTATCAGGTAAGCATAAATTCTGTTTTCTCCAACATTGGTGTGTCCGGTCCACGGCATCATCCTTACTTGTGGGAACCAATACCAAAGCTTTAGGACACGGATGAAGGGAGGGAGCAAATCAGGTTACCTAAACGGAAGGCACCACGGCTTGCAAAACCTTTCTCCCAAAAATAGCCTCCGAAGAAGCAAAAGTATCAAATTTGTAAAATTTAGCAAAAGTGTGCAGTGAAGACCAAGTCGCTGCCTTACATATCTGGTCAACAGAAGCCTCGTTCTTGAAGGCCCATGTGGAAGCCACAGCCCTAGTGGAGTGAGCTGTGATTCTTTCAGGAGGCTGCCGTCCGGCAGTCTCATAAGCCAATCGGATGATGCTTTTAAGCCAAAAGGAAAGAGAGGTAGAAGTCGCTTTTTGACCTCTCCTTTTACCAGAATAGACAACAAACAAAGAAGATGTTTGTCTGAAATCTTTTGTAGCCTCTAAATAGAATTTAAACACCAAAAAACTCTTAACCATCTCCGTGGAGATGTTGCCTGTGCAACGGCAAAGAGAATGACTGGGGTGGGCGGAGCCTAGGAGGGACTATATGGCCAGCTTTGCTGGGACTCTTTGTCATTTCCTGTTGGGGAAGAGATATTCCCACAAGTAAGGATGACGCTGTGGACCGGACACACCAATGTTGGAGAAACGTAGAGATATGAGATTTGTCACCGTAGTGTTGAAAGAGAAGAGGATTCCATATAGATGGGGCTTTCCCACCTGCCTGATTGCCACAAGAAATAACATCTCACACATCCTCAGGACTATAGAGGACCTTCCCAGTTTTAATCAACCACTGGGCCTGGACATAAGACCTCCTCATAACATTGACATGGCTATGCAGGGCCCTCAAGTAGTGGGCCATGGGGACGCTCCTCAGCTCCGCTGAGGTAAGGTCAGAGATGCTGAACTTTCTGAACTCTACAGTTTAATTATTTCAGACCTGAGAATCCTGGTGCCTTACCTGTAAGGCCTTAACCCAGAAAACACTGATTAACTGAAAGGTCGTATGCAATTAATAATTTAGAAGTAATAAATGTTGCATATATGTTACTGTTTTGTTTTTATATGATGTATTCTGTATTTTTGTTTTTCAAAGACTTGTTGCACCACACTATATTTCAATAATGAGAATGTTTAAGTCCTAACCGGTGTTAAGTACAGTAGTCAGTCAGTTGGATCGTGTATAGGATGGGTAATGGGGACTACCCCTTATACAATAATTCAGTTCATTGTCTGCAGCCTGTCTCCAGTTATGGTCCCTAAGCTAAGTTTATCTCAGACCTGAGAATCCTGGTGCCTTAACTGTAAGGCCTTAACCCAGAAAACACTGATAGACTGAAAGGTCGTATACAGTTAATAAATAAGAAGTAATACATGTTGCATACATGTTACTGTTTTGTTTTTATATGTTGTATTCTGTATTTTAGTTTTTCAAAGACCTGTTGCACAACACTATATTTCAATAATGAGAATGTTTAATAGAGTCCTAACTGGTGTTATGTACAGTAGTCAGTCAGTTAGATAATGTATAGGATGGGTAATGGGGTCTACCCCTTATACAATAATTCAGTTCATTGTCTGCAGCCTGTCTCCAGTTAGGGTCCCTAAGCTAAGTTAAGTATTATGAGCGTTAGACCTTACACATACTTTTACCCTACCTCATACCACATTAGTTCTCAGCTGGTCAGTAATTGGAGGGTATGCTGTTTTGACTGACCCGGGCAGGCTTACAAGGTGGCACAAATATTAAGGGTCCCAGTAATAAGTTATATAGGACACTAGGGTAAGCAGTAAGATGCATGTTTATTAGTTCATGTTGAATTATGAATGTTTATAATCTAACAAGCGAGAAATACATGGGGATAACTACCCCTGATTGTTTATTGTAGTTGTATTAGATTAGTTCTAAGTCAGAACTTATTAACCATCCTTATTGACCAGGGAAACTTGGATTCAATAAGAATACACACTACCTATTCTTTTCATTACTTGTATTCTTAGAGAAGACCCTCTTTTCTTTCTACCTTTAACAAAGCCCCCTCTTCCACTCACTACTTACAAACTCCTCCCTCTCTCCTTGCGCTTATCCCCTCTCTCCCCCCCCCCCTTTTTTTTTTTCTTCTTCTCTCCCCTCCCCCCCCCCCCTTATTCTGCCTTCCCGGACCCCACATCTTCACACCACATTGACCTGTAGAATTGAAGTCACCCGCTCATAATGTCTCGCCACTTTGACAGACATAAACCCCTATCGGTTGAGCTTATATCTATAAATACTATTTATAGCCCTAATAAACGTTCCATTGTGTTAAGAGATCTACAAAAAATGGGTGGTGACATTGTTTACTTGCAGGAGACCCATTTCTCGGCTTTGCATGAACCAAGGTGGTACAGTCGCAAGTTCCCGGGTGCCCATTTCTCCTCTGGCACTAAAAAAAACAAATGGGGTGCGAATTATTTTCAGTGCAAGAATGCCTTTTCAGCTTACACAAGCATACAAAGATCCAGAGGGCAGATACATTGTACTTGTTGGTTCCCTGTTTGGTAGACCCATTACCCTTGCAAATTTATATTGCCCGAATCAAGCCCAGCACCTCTTCTTACAGAGGGTCGTTCGTAAAATCCTAGAAATGCAGACAGGTGTGTTGTACCTGGGAGGAGATTTCAATGCTCCTATGGATCCCTCTCGATACCTCTAATGGTGTCTCCAGCACTCCTCACAAAACTTTGAAGCGTATCACAATAACAATGGCAGAATTGGCTATACATGACATATAGCGATGGCAGCATCCATCGGTTAAAAATTATACCTTCTACTCACACCCACATAAAAAATATTCTAGAATTGACTACCTGTTCACTGATTCTATGGGCCTCATAATCACTAAGAGTAGCAGCATATACACTATCACATGGTCAGACCATGCCCCAGTGGGATGTTCAATTCAATGGCCCAATACCCCTATAACTCCTTACGTGTGGAGGCTGGATGACACACTTCTGGATGATCAGTTGTTCTGCGACGATATTCGAAACTCCTTGACAGAATTCTTTCAGCTTAACGCTAATGAGCAGCTAAGTGGTACCACCATTTGGGAGGCACATAAGTGTACTATCAGAGGCCTCATGATCAAGAGAAGATCAAGGCTGAATAGTCTTCGGAAGGAGCGTTACCGTACTCTATTGACTCAGGTCGAGAGGGCAGAGCGACATCACAAGCAGCACCGACTCGATGAGGTCAGCGTAGGTCAGTTGACCCAGTCCAGAGCAGATCTATTACAGTTCTTACAAGAGAAGCACCAAAAACAAGCTCTTATCTTGAGGAGACTTTACTTCGAGCAAGGCGATAAGCCGGGGAGACTCCTTGCTAGGGCTATCGCGCAGAAAAAGTTGAAGGCATATGTACATCACATGATAGATAGTAAGGGCTCGATTAGAGCTGAAGGTAAATCAATTGCGAATATTTTCAGGACCTTTTATGAGTCTCTGTATAACTTGCGTCGCATGGCTCGACCTCAGGGAGATGCCCCGGGGCCTCCACAGGGGGACGGAGACATATCGGACTATCTAGAGGGAGTGAGCCTCCCCAAACTAACTAAAGAGGAGATGGAGCATTTGGACTCCCCGATTACATCGGAGGAAGTTCAAAAAGCAATTAAAGACTTGCCTTTGGGGAAATGCCCTGGACCTGACGGTTTTGGATTAAAATATTACAAAATATACGCAGACATATTGGTCCCCAAACTGGTGAGCATATTTAATTCGTTATCAGAAACCCCAGATCTTCCAGGATCCATGCTTGAGGCCTACATTACAGTGATCCCCAAACCAGGGAAATCACATGACAAACCTGAGAACTTTAGGGCTATCTCGCTATTAAACTCAGATGTGAAGATCCTGGCTAAGGTTATGGCTGATCGCCTGAATATATACCTCCCTGGCTTGATATCGACCGATCAGGTGGGATTTGTGCCCGCCCATGAGGCTAGGGACAATACCCTCAAGATCTTACAGTTGATAACTCATGCCCACATAAACGAGCTGCCACTCTCCCTGGTCACTACAGATGCAGAAAAAGCATTTGACCGGGTGGATTGGCAGTTCATGCGACTCACACTAGAGAGGTTTGGTTTCAGACCTAGCTTCATAAACCGAGTGATGTCACTTTACTCAGCGCCAAAGGCAAAAGTAAGAGTCAATGGCACTCTCTCGGAAACTTTCAAGATTGAGAACGGTACTAGGCAGGGGTCCCCTCTCGCCACTCTTGTTCGCTCTCACTATAGCGGTCCTAGCAACCAAAATCATATCCAACCATATTGACACTCTCGGACTCTGTTAACTCTTTGGGTGCAGCGCTTGCAGAGATCTCGGCCTTTGGTAGAATATCTAATTTTCTTCTTAATCCCCAGAAATCTGAGATCTTGAACATCACTGAATCGCCTGAAAGGTTTGATGTTCTCAGCTCAAACTGCCCGATAAAAATAGCCAATAGTAGTATTAGATATTTGGGACTCACTATCTCGCTGAAAGGTGTCGGAAATGATAGATCTAAATTATAAAAACATCTGTGATGATGTTCTCAAGGACTTAACTAATTGGAAGAAAAAAACCATCTCATGGATGGGCCGAGTCGGGGTTGTGAAGATGAATGTGTTACCAAGGGTGTTGTATGTGCTGCAGACGATCCCGGCTCTATCGGCTCGGCACTACATCCAACAAATACAAACGGATGTAGAGGCCTATATTTGGAATGGCATCAGGCCTAGAATCAATAGGCATACCATATATCTACCCAGAGAAAGAGGTGGGTTGGGTGTTCCTCTTTTCATCGAGTACCAAAGGGCCATATTCCTTCAGAGATTGGTGGAGTGGAATCGGAACTCCCATAACAAACTCTGGATACAAATTGATAACAAAATCCTGCGGAGGGGAAACATGGGAACGCTGGCATGGATTTCAGTTAGGGGTCGTCCAGGTAAGATTTTATCTTACCACTTGATGGCAGATACATTGAAGATATGGGACAATCTTCTGGCAGGGGGCATATATATATCCTCTCCTGTATCACCAAATATCCCTATCCGGGAGAACCCAGATTTGGGAATGGAAACTAGACCTCACGTTTCGGGAGAGTATTATACCTTGGCAGAGGCATCCATCTCTAATATCTAAAAACAAGGTAAACTCATAACACAAGCTGAACTTGCTGAATGGGATGGTGCCATTTTCTCGTCCTGGTACAGGGTAGCACAGATCACACACTACCTTGATACTCATCAGGACCGGGGAGGGCTGGCTAGGAACAGGACGCCATTTGAAGCGTTGTGCACATTGTCTCAGAGTCCCACGCATCTCATATCTCAGCTATACAAACTGCTACTGTCCAGGGGTGGTTCTATGGTTCTACCCTCCCAACATACGCGAATACTTGGCAGAGAGAGCTTGGACAGGAGATAGATGCTGGAGACTGGGCGAAGATCTTTGCAAGAGCTAGGAGGGCCTCAGTCTCAATGAGACTCCAGGAAACGCACTACAAGCTTTTAAGTAGATGGTATTTGACGCCACATAGACTTCGAAAAATCTATCCACACACAAGTGGGGAGTGCTGGAGGGGCTGCGGAGAAGAGGGAACCCTTCTTCATATTTGGTGGGCATGCCCACACATACGGCCTTTCTGGGATGGGGTGCTAGGAGAAATGAGCAGTATTCTCAAGATGATTATTCCACCAAAATCAACATACCTGATCTATCATGAATTACCCAAAATAATTGGTGAGGATAAGTACCTACTCCTTTTGCTGATGCTGAATGGTGCAAAGGGGCTAATACCGGTATATTGGAAAAAAACTAGAGTTCCAAGCATCCAGGAGTGGAGGGCTAGAGTAGGGGACCTCCTTAAACTTGAACGTTATCACTACCTAAAAATTGGGAAGCTGGCTACTCATGAAATGATTGTGTTAACTTGGGCAGGCAGAGTTTTGAAACATTGGTCACCCAAATATTAATTGAGAGTCGTACACAGCCCCCCCCCCCCGCCCCGTGTGCCAAAACCCCTTCCTCCCCCAACCCCCCCTTTTTTTTTTCTCTCTCTTCTCTCTCCTCTCCCCCCTTTTCTTTCTCCTCCTTTTACTACTCTGAACTTCTTGATCTGTTAATCTATGCTTTCACCCTTTGAAGGTAGGCATCAGGTACCATAATATTCTCAGCAGTATGAAGCAGGTATGCTGAGTATTTCAATATACGTTTTATTTTATACCCTGATGTAAAGTTTATTAAGATACATATGTTATATAATAAGTATTTATTATCACAACAAGCAATTCTGCTCGACGAAACAAGCCCCAAAGCATCGGACCACCTGTCAACTGAACTTGATGGGAGAAAATTATGACTCCATCACTAATAGTCTTGAGATGGCAAAATTATAAACAACACTAAAAGACATATCCGGATAATCAAGACTATGTTTATGGGTTTTTTTGTTAATATGTTGATTTGTGAGACATGTTGTATCTCTTGTCAAAATAAAGCTTGTTTATAAAAAAAAAAAAACTACTATAACACACTGAGCCACCATAAATCACCTCACAGTCTGAATGCCCAAACTGCCTAAAAGAAACCCCAAACATGAAGGTTTAATTAAGTCCCATATTAAATAAGACAGCTTTTAGCTGTAACAAGTGCCAGCAATCTCCTTGCAAAAGAAAATTAAAATGGCACTTACCTGAAAGTGCTGTCCGGCAGCAGGACAGCTCACCTGGTTTGAGAGGGTGCAGCACCTCACATTGATCTGTGAAGAGAGAAAAACTGAGTAAACCTACTCAGGTTTTCTAGTTAGGGCAGCAGATTCTTGAGAAAACACAGTGAGGATTGTACCTCACAAGTTCTCAAGTGCTCAAAAGCCACCACTGTCCTACTGAAGAGACTGATGTGGACTAGGCTAGACCCCAGAAAGTAACAGAGTAAGCTTACTCTCCTAAAAAATTTTTTTATTCTTACCTGATAAATTTGTTTCTTTTTAGACATGATGAGTCCACGGATTTCATCCTTACTTGTGGGATTATGCCTCCTGGTCAGCAGGAGGAGGCAAAGAGCACCACAGCAGAGCTGTATATATAGCTCCTCCCTTCCCTCCCACTCCAGTCATTCGACCAAAGTTAGGAAGAGAAAGGAAAAGCCAAGGTGCAGAGGTGTCTGAAGTTTAACAAAAATTTAATAACCTGTCTTATTAGAACAGGGCGTGCCGTGGACTCATCGTGTCTAAAAAGAAACAAATTTATCAGGTAAGCATAAAAACAGAATTTATGCTTACCTGATAAATTACTTTCTCCAACGGTGTGTCCGGTCCACGGCGTCATCCTTACTTGTGGGATATTCTCTTCCCCAACAGGAAATGGCAAAGAGCGCAGCAAAGCTGGTCACATGATCCCTCCTAGGCTCCGCCTACCCCAGTCATTCGACCGACGTACAGGAGGAAATATGCATAGGAGAAACCATATGATACCGTGGTGACTGTAGTTAGAGAAAATAATTCATCAGACCTGATTAAAAAAACCAGGGCGGGCCGTGGACCGGACACACCGTTGGAGAAAGTAATTTATCAGGTAAGCATAAATTCTGTTTTCTCCAACATCGGTGTGTCCGGTCCACGGCGTCATCCTTACTTGTGGGAACCAATACCAAAGCTTTAGGACACGGATGAAGGGAGGGAGCAAATCAGGTCACCTAAATGGAAGGCACCACGGCTTGCAAAACCTTTCTCCCAAAAATAGCCTCCGAAGAAGCAAAAGTATCAAATTTGTAAAATTTGGCAAAAGTGTGCAGTGAAGACCAAGTCGCTGCCTTACATATCTGGTCAACAGAAGCCTCGTTCTTGAAGGCCCATGTGGAAGCCACAGCCCTAGTGGAGTGAGCTGTGATTCTTTCAGGAGGCTGCCGTCCGGCAGTCTCATAAGCCAATCGGATAATGCTTTTAAGCCAAAAAGAAAGAGAGGTAGAAGTTGCTTTTTGACCTCTCCTTTTACCAGAATAAACAACAAACAAAGAAGATGTTTGTCTGAAATCTTTAGTAGCCTCTAAATAGAATTTTAGAGCACGGACTACGTCCAAATTGTGTAACAAACGTTCCTTCTTTGAAACTGGATTCGGACACAAAGAAGGTACAACTATCTCCTGGTTAATATTTTTGTTGGAAACAACTTTCGGAAGAAAACCAGGCTTAGTACGCAAAACCACCTTATCTGCATGGAACACCAGATAGGGCGGCGAACACTGCAGAGCAGATAACTCTGAAACTCTTCTAGCAGAAGAAATTGCAACCAAAAAAAAAACTTTCCAAGATAATAACTTAATATCTACGGAATGTAAGGGTTCAAACGGAACCCCTTGAAGAACTGAAAGAACTAGATTTAGACTCCAGGGAGGAGTCAAAGGTCTGTAAACAGGCTTGATTCTAACCAGAGCCTGAACAAATGCTTGAACATCTGGCACAGCTGCCAGCCGTTTGTGAAGTAAAACAGATAAAGCAGAGATCTGTCCCTTCAGAGAACTTGCAGATAATCCTTTCTCCAAACCCTCTTGTAGAAAGGATAGAATCTTAGGAATTTTTATCTTGTTCCATGGGAATCCTTTAGATTCACACCAACAGATATATTTTTTCCATATTTTATGGTAAATTTTTCTAGTTACAGGCTTTCTAGCCTGAATCATAGTATCTATTACAGAATCTGAAAACCCACGCTTTGATAAAATCAAGCGTTCAATCTCCAAGCCGTCAGTTGGAGGGAGACCAGATTCGGATGTTCGAATGGACCTTGAACAAGAAGGTCCTGTCTCAAAGGTAGCTTCCATGGTGGAGCCGATGACATATTCACCAGGTCTGCATACCAAGTCCTGCGTGGCCACGCAGGAGCTATCAAGATCACCGAAGCTCTCTCCTGATTGATCCTGGCTACCAGCCTGGGAATGAGAGGAAACGGTGGGAATACATAAGCTAGGTTGAAGGTCCAAGGTGCTACTAGTGCATCTACTAGAGTCGCCTTGGGATCCCTGGATCTGGACCCGTAGCAAGGAACCTTGAAGTTCTGACGAGACGCCATCAGATCCATGTCTGGAATGCCCCATAATTGAGTTATTTGGGCAAAGATTTCCGGATGGAGTTCCCACTCCCCCGGATGGAATGTCTGACGACTCAGAAAATCTGCTTCCCAATTTTCCACTCCTGGGATGTGGATTGCAGACAAGTGGCAGGAGTGATTCTCCGCCCATTGAATTATCTTGGTCACTTCCTCCATCGCCAGGGAACTCCTTGTTCCCCCTTGATGGTTGATATATGCAACAGTCGTCATGTTGTCTGATTGAAACCTTATGAATTTGGCCTTTGCTAGTTGAGGCCAAGCTTTGAGAGCATTGAATATCGCTCTCAGTTCCAGAATGTTTATCGGGAGAAGAGATTCTTCCCGAGACCATAGACCCTGAGCTTTCAGGGGTTCCCAGACCGCGCCCCAGCCCACCAGACTGGCGTCGGTCGTGACAATGACCCACTCTGGTCTGCGGAAGCTCATTCCCTGTGACAGGTTGTCCAGGATCAGCCACCAACGGAGTGAATCTCTGGTCTTTTGATGTACTTGAATCGTCGGAGACAAGTCTGTATAATCCCCATTCCACTGTCTGAGCATGCACAGTTGTAATGGTCTTAGATAAATTCGTGCAAAAGGAACTATGTCCATTGCTGCAACCATCAATCCTATTACTTCCATGCACTGCGCTATGGAAGGACGAAGAACAGAATGAAGTACTTGACAAGAGCTTAGAATTTTTGATTTTCTGACCTCTGTCAGAAAAATCCTCATTTCTAAGGAATCTATTATTGTTCCCAAGAAGGGAACTCTTGTTGACGGGGACAGAGAACTTTTTTCTTTGTTCACTTTCCATCCGTGAGATTTGAGAAAGGCTAGGACGATGTCCGTATGAGCCTTTGCTTTTGGCAGAGACGACGCTTGAATCAGGATGTCGTCCAAGTAAGGTACTACTGCAATGCCCCTTGGTCTTAGAACCGCTAGAAGGGACCCTAGTACCTTTGTGAAAATTCTCGGAGCAGTGGCTAATCCGAATGGAAGAGCCACAAACTGGTAATGCTTGTCCAGAAAAGCGAACCTTAGGAACTGATGATGTTCCTTGTGGATAGGAATATGTAGGTACGCATCCTTTAAATCCACTGTGGTCATAAATTGACCTTCCTGGATGGTGGGAAGGATCGTTCGAATGGTTTCCATTTTGAACGATGGAACCCTGAGAAATTTGTTTAGGATCTTGAGATCTAAAATTGGTCTGAATGTTCCCTCTTTTTTGGGAACTATGAACAGGTTGGAGTAAGAAACTATTTCTAGTGCCCAAGGATCCTGAACATCTCTTGCCCAAGCCTGAGCAAAGAGAGAAAGTCTGCCCCCCACCAGATCCGGTCCCGGATCGGGGGCCATCCCTTCATGCTGTTTTGGTAGCAGTGGCAGGCTTCTTGGCCTGCTTACCCTTGTTCCAGCCTTGCATCGGTCTCCAGGCTGATTTGGGTTGTGAAGTATTACCCTCTTGCTTAGAGGATGTAGAATTAGAGGCTGGTCCGTTTCTGCGAAAGGGACGAAAATTAGGCTTATTTTTAGCCTTAAAAGACCTATCCTGAGGGAGGGCGTGGCCCTTTCCCCCGGTGATGTCTGAAATAATCTCTTTCAAATCAGGACCAAACAGTGTTTTACCCTTGAAAGGGATGTTAAGCAATTTTGTCTTGGAAGACACATCCGCTGACCAAGACTTTAGCCAAAGCGCTCTGCGCGCCACGATAGCAAACCCTGAATTTTTCGCCGCTAATCTAGCTAATTGCAAAGCGGCATCTAAAATAAAAGAGTTAGCCAATTTAAGTGCTTGAACTCTATCCATAACCTCCTCATACGAAGATTCTTTATTGAGCGACTTTTCTAGTTCTTCGAACCAGAAACACGCTGCCGTAGTGACAGGAACAATGCATGAAATTGGTTGTAGAAGGTAACCTTGCTGAACAAACATCTTTTTAAGCAAACCCTCTAATTTTTTATCCATAGGATCTTTGAAGTACAACTATCTTCTATAGGAATAGTAGTGCGTTTGTTTAGAGTAGAAACCGCCCCCTCGACCTTGGGGACTGTCTGCCATAAGTCCTTTCTGGGGTCGACTATAGGAAATAATTTCTTAAATATAGGGGGAGGAACAAAAGGTATGCCGGGCCTTTCCCACTCCTTATTTACTATGTCCGCCACCCGCTTGGGTATAGGAAAAGCATCGGGGGGCACCGGAACCTCTAGGAACTTGTCCATCTTACATAATTTCTCTGGAATGACCAAATTGTCACAATCATCCAGAGTAGATAATACCTCCTTAAGCAGTGCGCGGAGATGTTCTAATTTAAATTTAAATGTTACAACATCAGGTTCAGCTTGTTGAGAAATTTTTCCTGAATCTGAAATTTCTCCCTCAGACAAAACCTCCCTCCTGGCCCCTTCAGATTGGTGTGAGGGTATGTCAGAACAGTTAACATCAGCATTCTCTTGCTCTTCAGTGTTTAAAACAGAGCAATCGCGCTTTCTCTGATAAGTAGGCATTTTGGATAAAATGTTTGCAATAGAATTATCCATTACAGCCGTTAATTGTTGCAAAGTAATAAGTATTGGCGCACTAGATGTACTAGGGGCCTCTTGTGTGGGCAAAACTGGTGTAGACACAGAAGGGGATGATGCAGTATCATGCTTACTCCCCTCATCTGAGGAATCATCTTGGGCAATATCATTATCTGTGGCATCATTGTCCCTACTTTGTTTGGACACTATGGCACAATTATCACATAAATTTACATGGGGAGAAACCTTGGTTTTCATACATATAGAACATAGCTTATCTGATGGTACAGACATGTTAAACAGGCTTAAACGTGTCAACAAAGCACAAAAAACGTTTTAAAATAAAACCGTTACTGTCACTTTAAATTTTAAACTGAACACACTTTATTACTGAATATGTGAAAAAGTATGAAGGAATTGTTCAAAATTCACCAAAATTTCACCACAGTGTCTTAAAGCCTTAAAAGTATTGCACACCAAATTTGAAAGCTTTAACCCTTAGAATAACGGAACCGGAGCCGTTTTTACATTTAACCCCTATACAGTCCCAGCTATCTGCTTTGCTGAGACCCAACCAAGCCCAGAGGGGAATACGATACCAAATGACGCCTTCTATAAGCTTTTTCAGTGGTTCTTAGCTCCTCACACATGCATCTGCATGCCTTGCTCTCCAAAAACAACTGCGCATTAGTGGCGCGAAAATGAGGCTCTGCCTATGACTAGAAAAGGCCCCCATCTGAAAAAGGTGTCCAATACAGTGCCTGCCGTTTTTTTAAAACAATCCCCAAGATTATGATAACTATTAAGAGTTATAATCTGCAAAATATGCTTAGCAAAGTAATCGTTTTAGCCCAGAAAAATGTCTACCAGTTTTTTAAGCCCTTATGAAGCCCTTTATTCTTTTACTTAATCTAAGAAAATGGCTTACCGGTCCCCATAGGGGAAATGACAGCCTTCCAGCATTACATAGTCTTGTTAGAAATGTGGCCAGTCATACCTCAAGCAGAAAAGTCTGCCAACTGTTTCCCCCAACTGAAGTTACTTCATCTCAACAGTCCTGTGTGGAAACAGCAATCGATTTTAGTAACGTTTGCTAAAATCATCTTCCTCTTACAAACAGAAATCTTCATCCTTTTCTGTTTCAGAGTAAATAGTACATACCAGCACTATTTTAAAATAACAAACACTTGATTGAAGGATAAAAACTACATTTAAACACCAAAAAACTCTTAACCATCTCCGTGGAGATGTTGCCTGTGCAACGGCAAAGAGAATGACTGGGGTAGGCGGAGCCTAGGAGGGATCATGTGACCAGCTTTGCTGGGCTCTTTGCCATTTCCTGTTGGGGAAGAGAATATCCCACAAGTAAGGATGACGCCGTGGACCGGACACACCTATGTTGGAGAAACATAATTTATGTAAGAACTTACCTGATAAATTCATTTCTTTCATATTAGCAAGAGTCCATGAGCTAGTGACGTATGGGATATACATTCCTACCAGGAGGGGCAAAGTTTCCCAAACCTCAAAATGCCTATAAATACACCCCTCACCACACCCACAAATCAGTTTAATGCATAGCCAAGAAGTGGGGTGATAAGAAAAAAGTGCGAAAGCATAAAAAATAAGGAATTGGAATAATTGTGCTTTATACAAAAAAAATCATAACCACCACAAAGAGGGTGGGCCTCATGGACTCTTGCTAATATGAAAGAAATGAATTTATCAGGTAAGTTCTTACATAAATTATGTTTTCTTTCATGTAATTAGCAAGAGTCCATGAGCTAGTGACGTATGGGATAATGACTACCCAAGATGTGGATCTTCCACGCAAGAGTCACTAGAGAGGGAGGGATAAAATAAAGACAGCCAATTCCGCTGAAAAATAATCCACACCCAAAATAAAGTTTAAATCTTATAATGAAAAAAACTGAAATTATAAGCAGAAGAATCAAACTGAAACAGCTGCCTGAAGTACTTTTCTACCAAAAACTGCTTCAGAAGAAGAAAACACATCAAAATGGTAGAATTTAGTAAAAGTATGCAAAGAAGACCAAGTTGCTGCTTTGCAAATCTGATCAACCGAAGCTTCATTCCTAAACGCCCAGGAAGTAGAAACTGACCTAGTAGAATGAGCTGTAATCCTTTGAGGCGGAGTTTTACCCGACTCGACATAAGCATGATGAATTAAAGATTTCAACCAAGATGCCAAAGAAATGGCAGAGGCCTTCTGACCTTTCCTAGAACCAGAAAAGATAACAAATAGACTAGAAGTCTTTCGGAAATTCTTAGTAGCTTCAACATAATATTTCAAAGCTCTAACTACATCCAAAGAATGCAATGATCTCTCCTTAGAATTCTTAGGATTAGGACATAATGAAGGAACCACAATTTCTCTACTAATGTTGTTAGAATTCACAACCTTTGGTAAAAATTTAAAAGAAGTTCGCAACACCGCCTTATCCTGATGAAAAATCAGAAAAGGAGACTCACAAGAAAGAGCAGATAATTCAGAAACTCTTCTAGGAGAAGAGATGGCCAAAAGAAACAAAACTTTCCAAGAAAATAATTTAATGTCCAATGAATGCATAGGTTCAAACGGAGGAGCTTGAAGAGCCCCCAGAACCAAATTCAAACTCCAAGGAGGAGAAATTGACTTAATGACAGGTTTTATACGAACCAAAGCCTGTACAAAACAATGAATATCAGGAAGATTAGCAATCTTTCTGTGAAAAAAATCAGAAAGAGCAGAGATTTGTCCTTTGAAGGAACTTGCAGACAAACCTTTATCCAAACCATCCTGAAGAAACTGTAAAATTCTAGGAATTCTAAAAGAATGCCAGGAAAAATTATGAGAAAGACACCAAGAAATGTAAGTCTTCCAGACTCTATAATATATCTTCCTAGATACAGATTTACGAGCCTGTAACATAGTATTAATCACAGAGTCAGAGAAACCTCTTTGACTAAGAATCAAGCGTTAAATCTCCATACCTTTAAATTTAAGGATTTGAGATCCTGATGGAAAAAAGGACCTTGCGACAGAAAGTCTGGTCTTAACGGAAGAGTCCACGGTTGGCAAGAGGCCATCCGGACAAGATCCGCATACCAAAACCTGTGAGGCCATACTGGAGCCACCAGCAGAACAAACTAGCATTCCTTCAGAATCTTGGATATTACTCTTGGAAGAAGAACTAGAGGCGGAAAGATATAGGCAGGATGATACTTCCAAGGAAGTGACAATGCATCCACTGCTTCCACTTGAGGATCCCTGGATCTGGACAGATACCTGGGAAGTTTCTTGTTTAGATGAGAAGCCATCAGATCTATTTCTGGAAGTCCCCACATTTGAACAATCTGAAGAAATACCTCTGGGTGAAGAGACCATTCGCCCGGATGTAACGTTTGGCGACTGAGATAATCCGCTTCCCAATTGTCTATACCTGGGATATGAACCGCAGAAATTAGACAGGAGCTGGATTCCGCCCATACCAGTATCCGAGATACTTCTTTCATAGCCAGAGGACTGTGAGTCCCTCCTTGATGATTGATGTATGCCACATTTGGACATTGTCTGTCTGAAAACAAATGAACGATTCTCTCTTTAGAAGAGGCCATGACTGAAGAGCTCTGAAAATTGCACGGAGTTCCAAAATATTGATTGGTAATCTCACCTCCTGAGATTCCCAAACCCCTTGTGCTGTCAGAGACCCCCAAACAGCTCCCCAACCTGTCAGACTTGCATCTGTTGAAATTACAGTCCAGGTCGGAAGAACAAAAGAAGCCCCCTGAACTAAACGATGGTGATCTGTCCACCACGTCAGAGAGTGTCGTACAATCGGTTTTAAAGATATTAATTGAGATATCTTTGTGTAATCCCTGCACCACTGGTTCAGCATACAGAACTGAAGAGGTCGCATGTGAAAACGAGCAAAGGGGATCGCGTCCGATGCAGCAGTCATAAGACCTAGAATTTCCATGCATAAGGCTACCGAAGGGAATGATTGTGATTGAAGGTTTCGACAAGCTGAGATCAATTTTAGACGTCTCTTGTCTGTCAGAGACAGAGTCATGGACGCTGAATCTATCTGGAAACCTAAAAAGGTTACCCTCGTCTGAGGAATCAATGAACTTTTCGGTAAATTGATCCTCCAACCATGATCTTGAAGAAACAACACAAGTCGATTCGTATGAGATTCTGCTAAATGTGAAGACTGAGCAAGTACCAAGATATCGTCCAAATAAGGAAATACCACAATACCCTGTTCTCTGATTACAGATAGAAGGGCACCGAGAACCTTTGTAAAAATTCTTGGAGCTGTTGCTAGGCCAAACGGCAGAGCCACAAACTGGTAATGCTTGTCTAGGAAAGAGAATCTCAGAAACTGATAGTGATCTGGATGAATCGGAATATGCAGATATGCATCCTGTAAATCTATTGTGGACATATAATGCCCTTGCTGAACAAAAGGCAGGATAGTCCTTATAGTTACCATTTTGAATGTTGGTATCCTTACATAACGATTCAATATTTTTAGATCCAGAACTGGTCTGAAGGAATTCTCCTTCTTTGGTACAATGAAGAGATTTGAATAAAACCCCAGCCCCTGTTCCAGAACTGGAACTGGCATAATTACTCCAGCCAACTCTAGATCTGAAACACATTTCAGAAATGCTTGAGCCTTTGCTGGATTTACTGGGACACGGGAAAGAAAAAATCTCTTTGCAGGAGGCCTTATCTTGAAGCCAATTCTGTACCCTTCTGAAACAATGTATTGAATCCAAAGATTGTGAATTGAATTGATCCAAATTTCTTTGAAAAATCATAATCTGCCCCCTACCAGCTGGGCTGGAATGAGGGCCGCACCTTCATGTGGACTTGGGAGCTGGCTTTGGTTTTCTAAAAGGCTTGGATTTATTCCAGACGAGATGGAGATGGTTTCCAAACTGATACCGCTCCTGTGGGTGAAGGATCAGGCTTTTGTTCCTTATTGTGACGAAAGGAACGAAAACGATTATTAGACCTAAATTTACCTTTAGATTTTTTATCCTGTGGTAAAAAAGTTCCTTTCCCTCCAGTAACAGTTGAGATAATAGAATCCAACTGAGAACCAAATAATTTATTACCCTGGAAAGAAAGGGAAAGCAAAGTTGACTTAGAAGACATATCAGCATTCCAAGTTTTAAGCCATAAAGCTCTTCTAGCTAAAATAGCTAGAGACATATACCTGACATCAACCCTAATGATATCAAAGATGGCATCACAAATAAAATTATTAGCATGTTGAAGAAGATTAACAATGCTATGAGAATTATGATCTGTTACTTGTTGCGCTAAAGCTTCTAACCAAAAAGTTGAAGCTGCAGCAACATCCGCTAAAGATATAGCAGGTCTAAGAAGATTACCTGAACATAAGTAAGCTTTTCTTAGAAAGGATTCAATCTTCCTATCTAAAGGATCCTTAAAGGAAGTACTATCTGCCGTAGGAATAGTAGTACGTTTAGCAAGAGTAGAGACAGCCCCATCAACTTTAGGGATTTTGTCCCAAAATTCTAATCTGTCAGATGGCACAGGATATAATTGCTTAAAACGTTTAGAAGGAGTAAATTAATTACCCAAATTATTCCATTCCCTGGAGATTACTTCAGAAATAGCATCAGGGACAGGAAAAACTTCTGGAATAACTACAGGAGATTTAAAAACCTTATTTAAACGTTTAGATTTAGTATCAAGAGGACCAGAATCCTCTATTTCTAATGCAATTAAGACTTCTTTAAGTAAAGAACGAATAAATTCCATTTTGAATAAATAAGAAGATTTATCAGCATCAACCTCTGAGACAGAATCCTCTGAACCAGAGGAACCATTATCAGAATCAGAATGATGATGTTCATTTAAAAATTCATCTGAAAAATGAGAAGTTTTAAAAGACCTTTTACGTTTACTAGAAGGAGGAATAACAGACATAGCCTTCTTAATGGATTTAGAAACAAAATCTCTTATGTTAACAGGAACACTCTAAGTATTAGATGTTGACAGAACAGCAACAGGTAATGTAACATTACTAAAGGAAATATTATCTGCATTAACAAGTTTGTCATGACATTCATTACAAACAACAGCTGGAGGAATAGATACCACAAGTTTACAGCAGATACACTTAACTTTGGTACATCCAGCACCAGGCAGGTTTTTCCAGAAGTATCTTCTGACTCAGTGTCAATCTGGGACATCTTGCAATATGTAATAGAAAAAACAACATATAAAGCAAAATTGATCAAATTCCTTAAATGACAGTTTCAGGAATGGGAAAAAATGCCAGTGAACAAGCTTCTAGCAACCAGAAGCAATAAATAATGAGACTTAAATAATGTGGAGACAATAGTGACGCCCATATTTTTTAGCGCCAAATAAGACGCCCACATTATTTGGCGCCTAAATGCTTTTGGCGCCAAAAATGACGCCGCATCCGGAACGCCGACACTTTTGGCGCAAAAAAACGTCAAAAATGACGCAACTTCCGGCGACACGTATGACGCCGGAAACAGAAAAAAAATTTGCCGCCAAAAAAGTCCGCGCCAAGAATGACGCAATAAAATGAAGCATTTTCAGCCCCCGCGAGCCTAACAGCCCAAAGGGAAAAAAGTCAAATTTTAAGGTAAGAAAAAAATTGATTTATTCATATGCATTATCCCGAATATGAAACTGACTGTCTGAAATAAGGAACGTTGAACATCCTGAGTCAAGGCAAATAAATGTTTGAATACATATATTTAGAACTTTATATAAAAGTGCCCAACCATAGCTTAGAGTGTCACAGAAAATAAGACTTACTTACCCCAGGACACTCATCTACATGTAGTAGAAAGCCAAACCAGTACTGAAACGAGAATCAGTAGAGGTAATGGTATATATAAGAGTATATCGTCGATCTGAAAAGGGAAGTAAGAGATGAATCTCTACGACCGATAACAGAGAACCTATGAAATAGACCCCGTAGAAGGAGATCATTGAATTCAAATAGGCAATACTCTCCTCACATCCCTCTGACATTCACTGCACGCTGAGAGGAAAACCGGGCTCCAACCTGCTGCGGAGCGCATATCAACGTAGAATCTAGCACAAACTTACTTCACCACCTCCATAGGAGGCAAAGTTTGTAAAACTGATTTGTAGGTGTGGTGAGGGGTGTATTTATAGGCATTTTGAGGTTTGGGAAACTTTGCCCCTCCTGGTAGGAATGTATATCCCATACGTCACTAGCTCATGGACTCTTGCTAATTACATGAAAGAAATTTTCTTTTCTTTTTAAAGACACGATGAGTCCACGGATTTCATCCTTACTTATGGGATACAATACCAAAGCTATAGTACACGGATGAAAAGGGAGGGACAAGACAGGGAACCTAAACGGAAGGCACCACTGCTTGAAGAACCTTTCTCCCAAAAGCAGCCTCAGCTGAGGCAAAAGTATCAAATTTGTACAATTTATAAAAAGTGTGAAGACCAGACGAAGTTGCAGCCTTGCAAGTCTATTCAACAGAAGCATCATTTTTGAATGCCCATGAGGAAGCAACAGCCCTAGTGGAATGAGCCGTAATTCGTTCAGGAGGCTGCTGTCCAGCAGTCTCATATACAAAACGGATGATACTCTTCAGCCCAAAAGAAAGAGAGGTAGCAGTAGCTTTCTGACCCCTACGTTTCCCTGAAAAAATAACAAAGAATACGATTGTCGAAAATTCTTAGTCACTTGTAAGTAGAACTTTAAAGCACGGACTATGTCTAAATTGTGTAACAGACGTTCCTTCTGAGAAGGATTAGGACACAAGGAAGGAACAACAATCTCCTAAATAATATTCTTGTTTGAAACAACCTTAGGAAGAAACCCAGGTTTAGTAGGTAACACCACCTTATCCGAGTGAAAAATAAGGTAAAGAGAATTATATTGTAATGCCGAAAGCTCAGATACTCTTCAGGCAGAAGAAATAGCAACAAGAAATAAAACTTTCCAAGACAATAACTTAATATCTATGGAATGCATAGGTTCAAACGGAACCCCTTGAAGAACCTTAAGAACTAAATTCAAACTCCAAGGAGGAGCAATTGGTCTAAACACAGGTCTGATTCTAGACAGAGCCTGACAAAAAGATTGCACATCTGGAACATCTGCCAAACGCTTATGTAACAAAACAGATAAAGCAGATATCTGTCCCTTTAAAGAACTAGCTGATAACCCCTTCTCCAATCCTTCTCGGAGAAAAGACAAAATCCTGGGAATCCTAACCCTACTCCATGAGTAGCCCTTGGATTCACACCAATAAAGATATTTGCGCCAGATCTTACATTTTTCTAGTAACAGGCTTACGTGCCTGAATTAAAGTATCTATGACCGAATCAGAAAAACCTCGCCTGAATAAAATTAAGCGTTCAATCTCCAAGCAGTCAGCTGCAGAGAAACTAGATTCGGGTGATGAAAGGGACCCTGAATGAGAAGGTCCTTCCTCAATGGAAGCCTTCACGGTGGCCGAGATGACATGTCCACCAGGTCGGCATACCAAATCCTGCGAGGCCACGCAGGTGCAATGAGAATCACCGATGCCCTCTCCTGTTTGATTCAAGCAATCACCCGGGGAAGGAGAGCAAATGGAGGAAATACATAAGCTAGGTTGAAAGACCAAGGAACTGCTAATGCATCTATCAGTTCGGCCTGGGGATCCCTGGACCTGGACCCGTATCTCGGAAGCTTGGCGTTCTGACGAGATGCCATAAGGTCCAACTCCGGACGACCCCATCTGAGAATCGAGTTTGAAAATATTTCCGGATGGAGTTCCCACTCTCCCGGATGAAAAGTCTGTCTGCTCAGAAAGTCTGTCTCCCAGTTTTCCACCCCTGGGATGTAGATCACCGACAGATGGCAAGAGTGAGTCTCCGCCCACTGAATTATCTTGGTCACCTCGGTCATCGCTAAGGAACTCCTTGTTGCTCCCTGATGATTGATGTAAGCCACCGTCGTTATGTTGTCCGACTGAAATCTGATGAATTGGGCCGATGCCAACTGAGGCCACGCCCGAAGAGCATTGAATATCGCCCTCAACTCCAAGATGTTGATGGGAAGGAGAGATTCTGTTTGAGTCCATACTCCTTGAGCCCTCAAGGAGTTCCAGACTGCTCCCCATCCTAACAGGCTGGCATCAGTTGTCACAATCACCCATGCGGGTCTGCGAAAGCATGTCCCCTGGGATAGATGATCCGGTGACAACCACCATAGAAGAGAGAGTCCCTCGTCCCCTGATCTAGATTTATTCGAGGAGACAAATCTGTATACTCTCCATTCCACTGCCTGAGCATGCTTAGTTGAAGAGGCCTGAGATGAAACCGAGCAAACGGTACAATGTCCATTGCCGCCACCATCAATCCGATTACCTCCATACACAGAGCCACTGATGGCCGAGGATTGGATTGAAGGGCTCAACATCTATCCAGAATTTTTAACTTTCTGACCTCCGTCAGAAAAACCACCTTTTCCCGATTTACCTTCCATCCGTGAGTTCTCAGGAAGGATAGCACAAAGTCGGTATGGGACCTTGCAAGTTGGTAGGATGACGCCTGGATCAGAATATCGTCCAGGTAAGGCACCACCGCAATGCCCCGCGGTCTTAGAACCGCCAGCAGAGACCTGAGAACCTTTGTGAAAATTCTGGGTGCCGTGGCCAGACCAACAGGGAGAGCTACAAACTGAAAATGTTTGTCCAGAAAGGCAAACCTCAGGAATTTGTGATGATCTCTGTGGATAGGAACATGAAGATATGCATCCTTGAGATCCACTTTTGTCATAAATTGCCCCTCCTGGATCAATGGAAGAAAGGTACGAATGGTTTCCATCTTGAAGGATGGAACTCTGAGAAACTTGTGGTCTAAAATAGGTCTGAAGGTTCCCTCTTTTTTGGGAACTACAAACAGATTTGAGTAAAACCCCTGTCCCTGTACTAGAACAGGACAGAATACTCCCATGTAGGAGAGGTCTCTTACACAACGTAAGAACACCTCTCTTTTTATCTGGTCTGCAGATAATCGTGAAAGAAGAAACCTTCCTCTGGGGAAAGAATTTCTGAACTCCAATTTGTATCCCTGAGGCACTATTTCTATTGCCCAGGGATCCTGAACGTCTCGTATCCAAGCCTGGACGAAGAAGGAAAGTCTGCCCCCTACTAGATCCGGTCCCGGATCGGGGGCAAGCCCTTCATGCTGACTTGGGAGCAGCAGCAGACTTCTTGGATTGTTTACTCTTGTTCCAACAGAATGTACGAGATGCAAAAAAGGAGAGATTTTGCAGCACAAAGAAAAAGACTGTTGGTTACTGGACTAGTTAAATACTAAAAACCCACTATCAGAATTTTCAAAAAATAAGTGAAATCAAATTTCAGATTCTTTGAAGTACCATTGACAACTGCATTCACACAAAATAACTTTATTGGAAAAATATAATAGTAATAGTCCGGCTGGACTAGTACTCACGCACACTCACACTCATACAATTTAAAACTTGCTGTGAAACGCGCGCCAGGGGCACCTGCACGAGGTTATGGAACCTCGATTTTAATAGCTGACTCAGTCCAAATATTTAATTGCACCGCAGTGATCACGTTTATATACAGTGGCAGTTAACGTTAAATAAGGCCTCCGCTATAGAAGAGACCTTTTTCAGTCTAAGCTTAGCAGTTTTCTTTCCATTCGTGGGTAACCTGTGTTCAGAGTTATATACATAGTGACAGTTAACGGTAAAACAGGCCTCCGCTATAGAAGAGACCTTTTTTAGTTCAGTCTAGCATATCTTTCCATTCGTGGGTAACCTGTTAGTATCTTTATACTCAGCTAGGTTGAACTGCAGCTCCATTTTGTATCTTTGTCTTTAAAGCAAAGTGAATAATAGTCTGGCCAAAGGGCAAACTGGGATTACAAACCGCTTTCAGCGGTGAATATGTGCTACAAAAGAAATCTTTTTTTAGTTCAACTCAGTATATCTTTCCACTCGTGGGTAACCCTTTGGTATTTTTATATTCAGCCAGGCTGAACTGTAACTTTAATTTCTATCTTTTGTAAGCAAAGTTAATAATTGTTTGTACAAATTGTAAACTGAGATTACATCTAGCGATAAATAAGTGCATCACACTTATAAAGTGCATTTGATTTTCTAATTAACCATTTATGTATATGGTAGAAATTGATAACCCATGGCTGAAGCTAATATATATAAAGACAACAGAACTAGCTAATACTTAAGCTGTGAGTTCAATTTCACAAGTACAATTGCTGTAACATCAAGTTGTATACAGCAAATAATATCAAGAATATCATATCAATTGCCTTCATAATATAACTGACAATACGCCTTGTCCTTAAAGGTATACACTGTACTTTAAAATTATCAATGACTTTGCTTTGATCGGGGTCCTTTAATGCCATCTTAACATATTTTTGTAATATTGGCAATGATAAAACTTTAGAAACTCAGTAAACCACTAGCTTTATTTTTGACTGATTGATTAATATACATATACGGAGTGAACTGTAGATTATTCTTGTAACTTTACAATTTTAGCACATAAACTGATAATTTGATGAGGTGTTATACATAATACCATTGTGCTCTTTTGTATAAGTACATACCAGATTAACTCCACCATAACTGCCAACTATATACTCACTCACCTACAGGGGTTGATTACCTAAATACATACAAATATCTCAATACCTCCTGCAGTGGAGTGATTGGTATTTCATAGGTGCAATTCAGATTAAATTATATTGTCTGAGTTCCAGCAAGTTTTAAATTGTATGAGTGTGAGTGTGCGTGAGTACTAGTCCAGCCGGACTATTACAATTATATTTTTCCAATAAAGTTATTTTGTGTGAATGCAGTTGTCAATGGTACTTCAAAGAATCTGAAATTTGATTTCACTTATTTTTTGAAAATTCTGATAGTGGGTTTTTAGTATTTAACTAGTCCAGTAACCAACAGTCTTTTTCTTTGCGCTGCAAAATCTCTCCTTATTTGCATCTCCTTGTACATTCTGATGTATATTACTGTTAATGGTTCTGGAACTTAAGGGTCACAAATATATAAGAAATAATTTTGACTTATCCCTTAAGTTTAGACAAATATAAGCCACCTAACTCTCCCTCACCTCCCCCATTACAAATTACTCTTGTTCCAAGACTGGTTGGGTCTCCAGGTAGATTTGGTTTGAGAATAGTTCCCTTCCTGTTTAGAGGAAGAGGAGATTCCCTTGAAATTTCAAAAGGAACGCAAATTACTCTGTCTACCTCTCTGTTTGGATATCTTATCCTGAGGGAGGAGATGACCCTTGCCTCCTGTGATGTCAGAAATAATTTCTTTCAAGTCAGGTCCAAACAGGGTTTTCCCCTTGTAAGGAATAGCCAAAAGTTTAGACTTGGAGGACACATCCGCAGACCAAGACTTTAACCATAAGAATCTGCGTGCTAAGATGGAAAACCCCGAACTCTTAGCCGCCAGTTTAGTAATCTGCAAAGAAGCATCCGTAATAAACAAATTAGCTAATTTAAGAGCTTTAATCCGATCCTGTATCTCTTCCAAAGAAGTCTCAGTCTTAAGAGACTCTTCCATCAAACCAATAAGCAGCCGCACTGGTAAGCGTAACAATACAGGCCGCTGGTTTGAATAGTAACCCTTGGTGAACATAGATATTCTTCAGGAGACCTTCCAACTTCTTATCCATAGGGTCTTTAAAAGCACAACTATCCTCAATAGAAACAGTAGTTCGTTTAGCCAAAGTAGAAATAGCACCCTCCACCTTAGGGACTGTCTGCCAAGAGTCCCTAATAGTGTCAGATATAGGGTACATCTTCTTAAAAACAGGAGACGGAGAGAAGGGAATACCTGGTCTCTCCCATTCCTTAGCAATAATCTCTGAAGTTCTCTTGGGAACTGGAAAGACATCGGAATAAGAAGGAACTTCTAGATATCTGTCCAACTTACTCAATTTCTCTGGGGGAACCACTATTGAATCACAGTCGTCCAGAGTCACCAAAACCTCCCTCAATAATAAGCAGAGGTTTTCAAGCTTAAACCTGAAGGAAACCACTTCTGAATCCGTCAGTGGTAAAGCACTTCCTGAATCAGAAAGTTCACCTTCAGATAGGACCTACATACCCTCCAATTCAGAGCCCTGGGAGGGTACATCTGAGATTGCCATCAAGGCATCAGAAGCTGCATTGACCACGTCGTTCTCCTTCCTTCTGCATTTGCCTTGAAATACAGGAAAGGCAGATAACGCATCGGAAAGTGTAGATAACTGCAGCTATGTCCTTTAATATAATTGCAGCCGAAACTGCAGAGGTACTTGGCTCCGCTTGAGCGGGCGTTAAGAGCTGTGACGCTTGGGGAGAAAGTTGCAGCATGCTCTGTATCTCATCATTAGAACCCTGAGAAGCATCCGCTTTAGTCAATATTTTATCAAAGAAAATTTGCTCTCTAAAGTGCAACGCCCTCTCAATGCATGAGGGACAAAAAGTAACAGGAGGTTCCACATTGGCATTCAAACACATGTACTGTTCTGAAAATCTTCCATGATAAAATAAAGCAAAACATTTTTTGGCCTTTAAATATATAATTTAAGTCAGACAATATATGAGAACAGCACTAATATAAATGCTGGCTGACTATATCCTCTGAAACAGAGTATACTGTGCCTTTAAAAGTTAAAAAACATAATTTATGTAAGAACTTACCTGATAAATTCATTTCTTTCATATTAGCAAGAGTCCATGAGCTAGTGACGTATGGGATATACATTCCTACCAGGAGGGGCAAAGTTTCCCAAACCTCAAAATGCCTATAAATACACCCCTCACCACACCCACAAATCAGTTTAACGAATAGCCAAGAAGTGGGGTGATAAGAAAAAAGTGCGAAAGCATAAAAAATAAGGAATTGGAATAATTGTGCTTTATACAAAAAAATCATAACCACCACAAAAAAGGGTGGGCCTCATGGACTCTTGCTAATATGAAAGAAATGAATTTATCAGGTAAGTTCTTACATAAATTATGTTTTCTTTCATGTAATTAGCATGTCCATGAGCTAGTGACGTATGGGATAATGACTACCCAAGATGTGGATCTTTCCACGCAAGAGTCACTAGAGAGGGAGGGATAAAATAAAGACAGCCAATTCCTGCTGAAAATAATCCACACCCAAAATAAAGTTTAAATGAAAACATAAGCAGAAGATTCAAACTGAAACAGCTGCCTGAAGTACTTTTCTACCAAAAACTGCTTCAGAAGAAGAAACACATCAAAATGGTAGAATTTAGTAAAAGTATGCAAAGAAGACCAAGTTGCTGCTTTGCAAATCTGATCAACCGAAGCTTCATTCCTAAACGCCCAGGAAGTAGAAACTGACCTAGTAGAATGAGCTGTAATCCTCTGAGGCGGAGTTTTACCCAACTCAACATAGGCATGATGAATTAAAGATTTCAACCAAGATGCCAAAGAAATGGCAGAAGCTTTCTGGCCTTTTCTAGAACCGGAAAAGATGACAAATAGACTAGAAGTCTTTCGGAAAGTCTTAGTAGCTTCAACATAATATTTCAAAGCTCTAACAACATCCAAAGAATGCAATGATTTCTCCTTAGAATTCTTAGGATTAGGGCATAATGAAGGAACTACAATATCTCTACTAATGTTGTTGGAATTCACAACCTTAGGTACAAATTCAAAAGAAGTTCGCAACACTGCCTTATCCTGATGAAAAATCAGAAAAGGAGACTCACAAGAAAGAGCAGACAATTCAGAGACTCTTCTGGCAGAAGAGATGGCCAAAAGGAACAAAACTTTCCAAGAAAGTAATTTAATGTCCAATGAATGCATAGGTTCAAACGGAGGAGCTTGAAGAGCCCCCAGAACCAAATTCAAACTCCAAGGAGGAGAAATTGACTTAATGACAGGTTTTATACGAACCAAGGCTTGTACAAAACAATGAATATCAGGAAGATTAGCAATCTTTCTGTGAAAAAGAACAGAAAGAGCAGAGATTTGACCTTTCAAGGAACTTGCGGACAAACCTTTATCTAAACCATCCTGAAGAAACTGTAAAATTCTCGGAATTCTAAAAGAATGCCAGGAAAAATGATGAGAAAGTCACCAAGAAATATAAGTCTTCCAGACTCTATAATATATCTCTCTAGATACAGATTTACGAGCCTGTAACATAGTATTAATCACAGAGTCAGAGAAACCTCTTTGACCAAGAATCAAGCGTTCAATCTCCATACCTTTAAATTTAAGGATTTGAGATCCTGATGGAAAAAAGGACCTTGCGACAGAAGGTCTGGTCTTAACGGAAGAGTCCACGGTTGGCAAGAGGCCATCCGGACAAGATCCGCATACCAAAACCTGTGAGGCCATGCTGGAGCTACCAGCAGAACAAACGAGCATTCCTTCAGAATCTTGGAGAATACTCTTGGAAGAAGAACTAGAGGTGGAAAGATATAGGCAGGATGATACTTCCAAGGAAGTGATAATGCATCCACTGCCTCCGCCTGAGGATCCCAGGATCTGGACAGATACCTGGGAAGTTTCTTGTTTAGATGAGAAGCCATCATATCTATTTCTGGAAGTTCCCACATTTGAACAATCTGAAGAAATACCTCTGGGTGAAGAGACCATTCGCCCGGATGCAACGTTTGGCGACTGAGATAATCCGCTTCCCAATTGTCTATTCCTGGAATATGAACCGCAGAGATTAGACAGGAGCTGGATTCCGCCCAAACCAGAATTCGAGATACTTCTTTCATAGCCAGAGGACTGTGAGTCCCTCCTTGATGATTGATGTATGCCACAGTTGTGACATTGTCTGTCTGAAAACAAATGAACGATTCTCTCTTCAGAAGAGGCCAAGACTGAAGAGCTCTGAAAATTGCACAGAGTTCCAAAATATTGATCGGTAATCTCATCTCCTGAGATTCCCAAACCCCTTGTGCTGTCAGAGACCCCCACACAGCTCCCCAACCTGTAAGACTTGCATCTGTTGAAATTACAGTCCAGGTCGGAAGAACAAAAGAAGCCCCCTGAACTAAACGATGGTGATCTGTCCACCACGTCAGAGAGTGTCGTACAATCGGTTTTAAAGATATTGAGATATCTTTGTGTAATCCCTGCACCATTGGTTCAGCATACAGAGCTGAAGAGGTCGCATGTGAAAACGAGCAAAGGGGATCGCGTCCGATGCAGCAGTCATAAGACCTAGAATTTCCATGCATAAGGCTACCGAAGGGAATGATTGTGACTGAAGGTTTCGACAAGCTGAAATCAATTTTAGACGTCTCATGGAGTCATGGACACTGAATCTATCTGGAAACCCAAAAAGGTTACCCTTGTCTGAGGAATCAATGAACTTTTTAGTGAATTGATCCTCCAACCATGATTTTGAAGAAACAACAAAAGTCGATTCGTATGAGATTCTGCTAAATGTGAAGACTGAGCAAGTACCAAGATATCGTCCAAATAAGGAAATACCACAATACCCTGTTCTCTGATTACAGATAGAAGGGCACGAGAACTTTTGTAAAAATTCTTGGAGCTGTTGCTAGGCCAAACGGCAGAGCCACAAACTGGTAATGCTTGTCTAGGAAAGAGAATCTCAGAAACTGATAGTGCGCTGGATGAATCGGAATATGCATCCTGTAAATCTATTGTAGACATATAATGCCCTTGCTGAACAAAAGGCAGGATAGTCCTTACAGTTACCATTTTGAATGTTGGTATCCTTACATAACGATTCAATATTTTTAGATCCAAAACTGGTCTGAAGGAATTCTCCTTCTTTGGTACAATGAAGAGATTCGAATAATAATTACTCCAGCCAACTCTAGATCTGAAACACATTTCAGAAATGCTTGAGCTTTCGCTGGGTTTACTGGGACACGGGAAAGAAAGAATCTCTTTGCAGGAGGTCTTATCTTGAAACCAATTCTGTACCCTTCTGAAATAATGTTCTGAATCCAAAGATTGTGAACAGAATTGACCCAAATTTCTTTGAAAAAACGTAATCTGCCCCCTACCAACTGAGCTGGAATGAGGGCCGCACCTTCATGTGGACTTAGAAGCTGGCTTTGCTTTTCTAGAAGGCTTGGATTTATTCCAGACTGGAGATGGTTTCCAAACTGAAACTGCTCCTGAGGATGAAGGATCAGGCTTTTGTTCTTTGTTGAAACGAAAGGAACGAAAACGATTATTAGCCCTGTTTTTACCCTTAGATTTTTTATCCTGTGGTAAAAAAAGTTCCTTTCCCACCAGTAACAGTTGAGATAATAGAATCCAACTGAGAACCAAATAATTTATTATCCTGGAAAGAAAGGGAAAGTAGTCGATTTAGAAGACATATCAGCATTCCAAGTTTTAAGCCATAAAGCTCTTCTAGCTAAAATAGCTAGAGACATAAACCTGACATCATAATATCAAAAATGGCATCACAGATAACATTATTAGCATGTTGAAGCTGCAGCAACATCCGCCAAAGATATAGCAGGTCTAAGAAGATTACCTGAACACAAATAAGCTTTTCTTAGAAAGGATTCAATTTTCCTATCTAAAGGATCCTTAAAGGAAGTACCATCTGCCGTAGGAATAGTAGTACGTTTAGCAAGGGTAGAGATAGCCCCATCAACTTTAGGGATTTTGTCCCAAAACTCTAATCTGTCAGACGGCACAGGATATAATTGCTTAAAACGTTTAGAAGGAGTAAATGAATTACCCAATTTATTCCATTCTCTGGAAATTACTTCAGAAATAGCACCAGGAACAGGAAAAACTTCTGGAATAACTACAGGAGATTTAAAGACCTTATCTAAACGTTTAGATTTAGTATCAAGAGGACCAGAATCCTCAATTTCTAATGCAATTAGGACTTCTTAAGTAAAGAACGAATAAATTCCATTTTAAATAAATATGAAGATTTATCAGCATCAACCTCTGAAACAGAATCCTCTGAACCAGAAGAATCATTAGAATCAGAATGATGATGTTCATTTAAAAATTCATCTGGATAAAGAGAAGTTTTAAAAGACTTTTTATGTTTACTAGAAGGAGGAATAACAGACATAGCCTTCTTAATAGATTCAGAAACAAAATCTCTTATGTTATCAGGAACACTCTGAACATTAGATGTTGATGGAACTGCAACAGGTAATGGTATTTTACTAAAGGAAATATTTTCTGCATTAACAAGTTTGTCATGACATTTAATACAAACAACAGCTGGAGGAACAGCTACCAAAAGTTTACAGCAGATACACTTTGGTAGTTCCAGCACCAGGCAGCGATTTTCCTGAAGTATCTTCTGGCTCAGATGCAACATGAGACATCTTGCAATATGTAAGAGAAAAAACAACATATAAAGCAAAATTGATCAAATTCCTTAAATGACAGTTTCAGGAATGGGAAAAAATGCCAAAGAACAAGCTTCTAGCAACCAGAAGCAATGAAAAATGAGACTTAAATAATGTGGAGACAAAAGCGACGCCCAAAAATGACGCCACATCCGGAACGCCGACATTTTTGGCGCAAAAGAACGTCAAAAATGACGCAACTTCCGGCGACACGTATGACGCCGGAAACAGAAAAGATTTTTTGCGCCAAAAAAGTCTGCGCCAAGAATGACGCAATAAAATGAAGCATTTTCAGCCCCCGCGAGCCTAACAGCCCACAGGGAAAAAGTCAAATTTTAAGGTAAGAAAAAATGATTGATTCAAATGCATCATCCCAAATATGAAACTGACTGTGAAAAAAAAAAGGAATGTTGAACATCCTGAGTCAAGGCAAATAAATGTTTGAATACATATATTTAGAACTTTATAAAAAAAAGCGCCCAACCATAGCTTAGAGTGTCACAGAAAATAAGACTTACTTACCCCAGGACACTCGTCTACATGTTGTAGAAAGCCAAACCAGTACTGAAACGAAAATCAGCAGAGGTAATGGTATATATATAAGAGTATATCGTCGATCCGAAAAGGGAGGTAAGAGATGAATCTCTATGACCGATAACAGAGAACCTATGAAATAGACCCCGTAGAAGGAGATCATTGCATTCAAATAGGCAATACTCTCCTCACATCCCTCTGACATTCACTGCACGCTGAGAGGAAAACCGGGCTCCAACCTGTTGCGGAGCGCATATCAACGTAGAATCTAGCACAAACTTACTTCACCACCTCCATAGGAGGCAAAGTTTGTAAAACTGATTTGTGGGTGTGGTGAGGGGTGTATTTATAGGCATTTTGAGGTTTGGGAAACTTTGCCCCTCCTGGTAGGAATGTATATCCCATACGTCACTAGCTCATGGACTCTTGCTAATTACATGAAAGAAACAAACATTTTTTCTGCACAAGAAAAAAAAACTGATATTTAAATCTATATACTGAAAGTAAATTAAATGAAAAAAAGGACACCTCTTCGCCTCAAGAGCTCTGCTGAGGCGTCTACCTGCCCCCACGGTACACCGACTACTCCAAACCGTGCTTTAGAACACTTAAGACCGCTCCGCTTGCTTTAACTATCAACCATGCGGTCTACAATGCAAGTCGCTCTGCGAGGAGGCTCACTGCACGCCGGATACCGAGACTCCGTAGTAGAAATAATTGTGCGGCTGCTCTCGAGCGTGCAAAAGTTAAGCCCCGCCCTTCGTGGGCGACATTCCAAACCTTCCGGCTAAACCTTACCAAACGCCTATTTGCGCACAAACTAATTCCTGGTCAGAGTAAAATATTTTTAACAAGGAACTCAAAAGTAAAAATACACCGCCTTGCACTGGAGATTAAGGTTACAGCTCCGAAAATAAAAAGGTCCCCAGCGTCTCGCCCACAGCACCAACACATCGTGGCTATTAGACAGTAAAAAGCCCATAATAAAATAACAGTCCCAGCATATTACAGGGCCGGTTGTCATGATTATGAAAGCCAAGTATTTCTGAACAATAAGGGAAGTCCTGATATAATAATCTACCTCTATGCTGAGCGACAGCATGACAGGTCTCACAGAATCAAGAGGTCTTCTCCCTCCTGCAGTTCTGTGGACATAGAAACGGCCTTAGTTAATATCTGCTAAGACCATCATCAGAAGGGCAGCACTCAGTATGGGAGGCACAGTGAGAGTTATGTCCCACCAGTTCCCAATGCTTTAAAGCCACCTGTAGCTCTACTCTAGAGGCTGACAAGGAATACAGCTACAGCCTATAATAAAATAGCACTCATTGGTACCATTTTAAAAATAAGAAACTCTTGATTGAAGAATCTAAACTAACACCTCACTTTACCTCTTCCTATCACTAACACAGGCAAAGAGAATGACTGGAGTGGGAGGGAAGGGAGGAGCTATATATATATACACAGCTCTGCTGTGGTGCTCTTTGCCACTTCCTGCTGACCAGGAGGCGTAATCCCACAAGTAAGGATGAAATCTGTGGACTCATCGTGTCTTTAAAAAGAAAATCTTGATTTAAGAAAACTTCTTATCAGACACCTAAAATTCACCTCCTCCTTGCACTACAGGCAAAGAGAATGACTGGGGGATTGTGGGTAGGGGAGTGATATTTAACAGCTTTGCTGTGGTGCTCTTTGCCTCCTCCTGCTGGCCAGGAGTGATATTCCCAACAGTAATTGATGATGATCCGTGGACTCACTGTGTCATAAGAAATAAAAATAAATCAAAGTTCTTCTGGTAACACGTACCTGACAGACCCAAGGTACTTACAGGTAACACGTACCTGACAAACCCAAGGTACTTACAGGTAACACGTACCTGACAAACCCAAAGTACTTACAGGTAACACGTACCTGACAAACCCAAGGTACTTACAGGTAACACGTACCTGACAAACCCAAGGTACTTACAGGTAACACGTACCTGACAAACCCAAGGTACTTACAGGTAACACGTACCTGACAAACCCAAGGTACTTACAGGTAACACGTACCTGACAAACCCAAGGTACTTACAGGTAACACGTACCTGACAAACCCAAGGTACTTACAGTAACACGTACGTGGCAAAAAACAAAATTTATGCTTTACCTGATAAATTTCTTTCCGGACATGGATGTCCATGACAACATTCCAATTACTAGTGGGATATTCAACTCCTGGCCAGCAGGAGGAGGCAAAGAGCACTCCAGCAAAGCTGTTAAGTGTAACTGTCTTACCCATAACCCCCAGTCATTCAGCCAAAGGAAATGGAAAAGGAAGAAACACAAGGGTGAAAAGGTGTCTGTAGTAATACATTTTGTTTTCTTTCCTATGACATAGAGAGTCCACAACGTCATTCAAATTAGTAGTGGGAACCAATACCCAAGCTAGAGGACATGGAATGAACAGGGATGGAGAAAAAAGGGCAGGAGGATCTAAACAGAAGGCACCACCGCTTGAAGAACCTTTCTCCCAAAAGAAGCCTCAGCCGAGGCAAAAGTATCCAATTTGTAGAATTTGGAAAAAGTATGCATAGAGGACCAAGTAGCCGCTTTGCAAATCTGATCCACAGAAGCTACATTTTTCAAAGCCGAAGACGAACATACAGACCTAGTGGAATGAGCCGTAATTCTCTCAGGAGGCTGCTGTCCAGCAGTCTCATAAGCCAAATGAATCAAATTTCTCAACCAGAGAGACAGAGAAGTAGAAGTGGCCTTCTGACCCTTACGAGAAAACAACAAACAGGGCAGAAGATTGCCGAAAATCTTAAGTAGCTTGTAAGAAAAACTTTAGAGCCCGCACAACATCCAAATTATGCAAGAGACATTCCTTCTGAGAAGAAGGATTAGGACAAAGAGAAGGAACAACAATTTCCTGATTAATGTTTCGATCCAATACTACCTTAGGGAGAAAATCCAATTTAGTAAGAAGGACCGCCTTATCAGCATGAAAAATAAGGTAGGGGGAATCACACTGCAGAGCTGAGAGCTCAGACACTCTGCAAGCGAAGAAATGGCCACAAGAAACAAAACCTTCCAGGATATCAGTTTTATATATCAACAACCTTAAGACTGCTGTAAAACCTTAAAAACTAAATTAAGGCTCCATGTGGGAGCAACAGGTTTAAACACATGCCTGATTTTAACCAGGGCCTGTACAAAGGCTTGAACATCTGGTAAGTCAGCCAGACGTTTGTGCAAAAGGATAGATAACTCTGAAATCTGACTGTTTAGAGAACTGACGATAAACCCTTATACAGTCCATCCTGAAGAAAAGACAAAAACCGGGGAATTCTAACCCGGCTCCAGGAGAACCCTTTAGAATCACACCAATAAAGATATTTACGCCATATCTTATGGTAAATCTTGCAAGTAACCGGCTTCCGAGCTTGAATCATAGTATCAATGACAGCTTCAGAAAAAACATGTTTGGACAGGACTAGGCATTCAATCTCCAAGCAGTTAGCTTCAGAGAATCTAGGTTTGGATGGAGGAAAGGACCCTGAAGTAGAAGGTCTTTCCTCAGAGGTAACCTCCAAGGAGGTAGAGAAGACATTCTCACCAGATCCGCGAACCATATCCTGCGAGGCCATGCAGGAGCTAATAGAATCACCGATGCTCTCTCTTGTTTGATACGAGCAATGACTCGTGGAAGGAGATCAAAAGGAGGAAAGAGATAAGCCAGAGAAATCCTCCAAGAAACCGCTAGAGCATCTACCAGAACGGCCTGAGGATCTCTAGACTTTGAACCGTACATTGGAACCTTGGCGCTTTGGCGGGATGCCATCAGATCCAACTCTGGAACCCCCCACTTGAGGGTTATCTAAAAGAAAACACTTCCTGATGGAGAGCCCACTCCCCGGGATGAAAAGGCTGTCTGCTCAGAAAATCTGCCTCCCAATTGTCCACTCCTGGAATGTGGTTGGCAGATAGAAAATTGTGGGCTTCTGCCCACTGCAGAATTCAAGTCACCTCCTTCATGGCTAAGGAACTCTGAGTCCTTTCCTGCTGGTTGATGTAAGCCACTGAGGTGATGTTGTCCGATTGAAATCTTATAAACCGGACCAACGCCAGTTGAGGCCACACTAATAGGGCATTGAAGATGGCTCTCAACTCAAAAATGTTTATTGGAAGAGAAGACTCCTCCCGAGACCATAGGCCCTGAGCCTTTAGAGGGCCCTGTGGTGACATAACCACAAGCCCCAAACATCACCACAACCTGACAGGCTGGCGTCCATAATCACAATTCTCCAGAAAGGTCTGAGAAAGCAAGTACCCAGAGACAGATGTTCCTGAGACACCCACCATGAGAGAGAATCTCTTGTAAGAGGGTCCAGATTTATCCTTGAGATAAATCTGAATGATCTCTGTTCCATTGATAGAGCATACAAAGCTGTAATGGTTGTAAATGGAACCAAGCAAAAGGAATGATGTCCATTGATGCCACCATAAGACCAATCACCTCCATGCATTGGGCCACAGATGGACGAAAAGCAGACTGGAGAGAAAGGCATGAAGCAAGAATCTTGTCCTTTCTGATCTCCGTCAGAAAGATCTTCATGGACAGGGAATCTTTTAAAGTCCCTAGGAAACACACTTTGGTAGATGGAACAAGATAACTTTTTCCAAATTCACCTTCCACCCATGGGAACGTAGAAAAGACAACACCATCTCTGTATGAGATTGGGCTAGTTGAAAAGATGACGCCTGAGCTAAGATGTCATCTAGATAAGGCCCTACAGCAATTTCCTGGGATCTGATCACAGCCAAAAGCGCCCCCAGAACCTTTGTGAATATTCTGGGAGCCGTGGTCAGACTAAACGGAAGTGTAACAAATTGCAAGTGCTTGTCCAGAAAGGCAAACCTCAGATACTGATGGTGTTCCCTGTATATGGGAACATGAAGGTATACGTCCTTCAGGTCTATGGTCGTCATAAACTGACCTTCCTGTACCAAAGGGAGAATGGAACAAATAGTTTCCATCTTGAAGGACGGAACCCTGAGGAATTTGTTTAAACACTTGAGGTCTAAAATGGGCCAAAAAGTTCCCTCCTTTTTGGGAGCCACAAAAAGATTTGAGTAGAATCCTAGACCCTGTTCTGCTAGAGGGAACAATAACTCCCAGAGAGAAACATAAATTATGCTTACCTGATAATTTCCTTTTCTTCAGACGGAAAGAGTCCACAGCTGCATTCATTACTTTTGGTAATTCAGAACCTGGCCACCAGGAGTAGGCAAATACACCCCAGCCAAAGGCTTAAATACCTCTCCCACTTCCCCCAGTCATTCTGCAGAGGAACAAAAAACAGAAGAAGCATAGGGTGAAAAGGTGCCAGAAGAATAAAAATAACCGCTGCCCCCCCCCCCCCGAAAAATTATGGGTGGGGAGCTGTGGACTTTTTCCGTCTGAAGAAAAGGAAATTATCAGGTAAGCATAATTTATGTTTTTCTTCATAAACGGAAAGAGTCCACAGCTGCATTCATTACTTTTGGGAAAACAATACCCAAGCTATAGAGGACACTGAATGCTAAAACGGAAGGGTACAAAAGGTGGCCCATTCTGAGGGCACCAGGCCTAAAAACCAATACTCCAGAAAAAAAGAAAAAAGGCAAGGACACTGACACGCAGATAGTCCATAGCCTTGTTAGAGACCACAGGAACTAGACTCGACTGAGCCAACAGCCTCCAAGAGACACCATCAACCGACAGTCGGTCTCCAAACAACAAACCCCTTATTAAAGAAATGGATCAAACAGCTGTATGCTCCGAAAGGAAAAAAGACACAGAGAAAACATCCATAAGGATGACAGAGAACCCTAAATAGGGTACAACAAAAACCTTAAATAAGGTCCAAACGAGCCTCAAGAACGCAGGGCGAAAAATCCTGAGGCCAAGTCAACCGAGACCCAACCGGTCTCATAGAACAAGGGAGGCAACACCCAACCCTAGTTTGCTCAATATCTACGGGATCAAGAGCCAGAGATAAAAAAAGAGAAGATAATCTTCCCTAAACAAAGTGCATCCGCACCCTAGAAGGTAACTGAAGAAGAACCCCAGAAACCGAGATCTTGTGCAGCAACTCAAATAGGGAAACCCCTGAAGAGTCAGAACGCTTCTGTCATCCGAAGATGAATCTATAACTTTGAATATATCAGCAAGGGGAAGCAGATGAGGCTAGGATCAAAACCTAACCTACAGCCTGCTAGGCGTCCAGTTAACCAGCCGACGCCGCCAGACTTTCCCACAATTCTATACGTGGAAAAACATAATTTATGCTTACCTGATAAATTTATTTCTCTTGTAGTGTATCCAGTCCACGGATCATCCATTACTTATGGAATATATTCTCCTTCCCAACAGGAAGCTGCAAGAGTCCACCCACAGCAAAGCTGCTATATAGCTCCTCCCCTAACTGCCATATTCAGTCATTCGACCGAAAACATGCAGAGAAAGGAAAAACCATAGGGTGCAGTGGTGACTGTAGTTCAAATGAAAAAATTACCTGCCTTAAAGTGACAGGGCGGGCCGTGGACTGGATACACTACAAGAGAAATAAATTTATCAGGTAAGCATAAATTATGTTTTCTCTTGTTAAGTGTATCCAGTCCACGGATCATCCATTACTTATGGAATACCAATACCAAAGCTAAAGTACACGGATGATGGGAGGGACAAGGCAGGTACTTAAACGGAAGTTACCACTGCCTGTAAAAAACCCTTTCTCCCAAAAATAGCCTCCGAAGAAGCAAGGTATCAAATTTGTTAAATTTGAAAAGTATGAAGCGCAGACCAAGACTCCGTCTTGTAAATCTGTTCAACAGAAGCCACATTTAAAAAAGGCCCAAGTGAAAACCACAGCTCTAGTAGAATGAGCTGTAATCCCTTCAGGAGGCTGCTGTCCAGCAGTCTCATAAGCTAAATGAATTATGCTTTTTAACCAAAAAGACAGAGAGGCTGCTGAAGTCTTTTGACCTCTCCTCTGTCCAGAATAGACAACAAACAAGGTGAACGTTTGATGAAAACTGTAGTAGCTTGTAAGTAAAACTTTAAAGCACAAACCACGTCCAATATTGTGTAATAGACGTTTCTTCTTTGAGGAAGGATTAGGATACAAGCATGGAACAACTATCTCTTGAGTGATGTACTTGTTAGATACCACCTTAGGAAAAAACCCAGGTTGGTAGGCAGGACTACCTTATCCGTACGAAGGACCAGATAAGGAGAATCACATTGTAACACAGATAACTTGGAGACTCTACGAGTCGAGGAATTAGCTACCCAAAAGGAACTTTCCAAGATAAAGATTGATATCTATGGAACAAAAAAGGTTCAAACGGAACTTCTTGAAGAACCTTAAGAATCAGGTTTAAGCTCCATGGCGGAGCAACAGTTTTAAACACAGGCTTGGATCTAACCAAAGCCTGACCAAATGCCTGAACGTCTAGAATACCTGCCAGACGCTTGTGCAAAAAAATAGACAGAGTAAAAATCTGTCCCCTTTTAAGGAATTAGCTGACAACCCTTTTCTCAAAAACATCTTGGAGAAAAGATAATATCCTGGGAATCCAGACTTTACTCCATGAGTAACCCTTGGATTCATAACAATCAGATATTTACACCATATCTATGTTCAATTTTCCTAGAGACAGGCTTTCATGTCTGTATTAAGGTATCAATGACTGACTCGGAGAAGCCATGCTTTGATAACATCAAGCGTTCAGTCTCCAGGCAGTCCATCTCAGATTGATTCTATTTAGATGGTTGAAAGGACCCTGAGGTAGAGGGACCTGTCTCTGAAGCAGAGACCGTGATGGAAAGGATGACATGTCCACCAGATCTGCATACCAGGCCCTGCGTGGCTACGCAGGCGCTGTCAAAAACACCAAAGCCCTCTCCTGCTTGGTCTTGACCTCCGGAGGAAATCCCACTCCCCCGGAAGAAAAGTCTGACGACTTAGAAAATCCACCTCCCAGTTCTCAACACCTGGGATATGGATAGCTGATAGACAAGAGTGAGTCTCTGTCCAGTAAATTATTGTAAGACTTCTAACATCGCTAGGGAACTTCTGTTCCCCCTTGATGGCTGATGTAAGCCACAGTCGTGTATATTGTCCGACTGAGTATGATGTACCTCAGAGTTGCTAACTGAGGCCAAGTCTGAAGAGCATGGAATATCACTCCCAGTTCCAGAATATTTATTAGAAGGAGGGTCTCCTCCTAAGTCCACTATCCCTGAGCCTTCAGGGAGTTCCAGACTGCATCCCAACCTAAAAGGCTGGCATCTATTGTAACAATTGTCCCATCTGACCTGCGGAAGGTCATACCCTTGGACAGATGGACCCGACATAGTCACCAGAGAAGAGAATCTCTGGTCTCTTGGTCCAGGTTTAACAGGGGGACAAATCTGTGTAATCCCCGTTCCTCTGACTGAGCATGCATAGTTGCAGCGGTCTGAAATGTAGACGTGCAAACGGTACTATGTCCCTTGCCGCTACCATTAAGCCGATTTCATTCATGTACTGAGCCACCGAAGGGCGCGGATGGGATGAAAAAAACACGGCAGAAATTTAGAAACTTTGACAACCTGGACTCCGTCAGGTAAATTTTCATTTCTACAGAATCTATCAGAGTCCCTAGGAGGGAAACCCTTGAGATTGGGGATAGAGAACTCTTTCCTTGTTCACTTTCCACCCATGTGATCTCAGAAATGCCAGTACTACGTCCGTATGAGACTGGGCAATTTGGATGTTTGACTAAATAAGGGGCCACTTCTATGCCCCGCGGTCTAAGGACCGCCAAAGCGACCCCAGAACCTCCATAAAGATTCTTGGGGCTGTAGATATCCCAAAGGAAAGAGCTACAAACTGGTAATGCCTGTCTAGAAAGGCAAACCTGAAAAACGATGGTGATCTTTATGCATCACAATGTGAGGATAAGCATCCTTCAAATCCATTGTAGTCCTCTATTGACTCTCCTGGATCATAGTTAAGATGGTACGAATAGTTTCCATCTTAAATGACGGAATTCTGAGGAATTTGTTTAAGATCTTTAGATCCAAAATAGGTCTGAAGGTTCCCTCTCCTTGGGAACCACAAACAGATTTGAGTAAAAACTCTGTCCCTGTTCCTCTCTTGGAACTGGATGGATCTCGTACACAATGTAAGAATGCCTCCTTCTTTATCTGGTTTGCAGATAATTGTGAAAGGCGAAATCTCCCCTTTTTTTGGGGGGGAATCTTTAAAATCCAGAAGATATCTCTGGGATATAAATTCCAATGCCTAGGGATCCTGGGCATCTCTTGCCCACGCCTGGGCAAAGAATGAAAGTCTGCCCCCTATAGGATCCGTTACCGGATAGGGGTCCGTTCCTTCATGCTGCCTTAGAGGCAGCAGCAGGCTCCTTGGCCTGCTTATCTTTGTTCCAGGTCCGATTGTCTCCAGACCGCCTTGGACTGAGCAAAAATTCCCTCTTGTTTTGCCTTAGAGGAAGAGGATGCCACACCTGCCCTGAAGTTTTTAAAAGGTACGAAAATTAGACTTTTTTTTTTTTTTTTTGCCCTTGATTTAGACCTATCCTGAGGAAGGGCATGACCTTTTCCTCCAGTGATATAAGCAATAATCTCCTTCAAACCAGGCCCGAATAGGGTCTGCCCCTTGAAGGGAAGTTAAGTAGCTTATTTATTAAAGTCACGACAGCTGACCATGATATAAGCCATAGCGCTCTGCGCGCCAGTATAGTAAAAAACAGAATTCTTAGCCGTTAGTCTAGTCAAATGAACAAGGCATCAGAAAACAAAGGAATTGGCTAGCATAAGCTTGTCAAATATATTCATCCAATGGAGTCGCTTAACTGTAAAGCCTCATCAAGAGACTCAACCCAGAACGCCGCAGCAGCAGTGACAGAAGCAATGTATGCAAGGGGCTGCAGGATAAAACCCTGTTGAATAAACATTTTTTATCCATTGGATCTAAAAAGCACAACTGTCCTCGTCAGAGGTAGTGGTACGCTTAGCTAGAGTAGAAACTCTTCTCTCCACCTTAGGAACTGTCTGCCAGAAGTCCCGTGTGGTGGTAACTATTAGAAAACATTCTTCTAAAAAATAGGAGGGGAAGAGAACGGCACACCTGGTCTATCCCATTCCTTATTAAAAAAATTTTTTAGTAAACCTCTTTAGGTATTGGAAAAACATCAGTACACACCGGCACTGCATATTATTTATCCAGTCTACACAATTTCTCTGGCCCTGCGATTGTACACATTCATTCAGAGCAGCCAAAGCCTCCCTGAGCAACAAGTGGAGGTTCTCAAGCATAAATTTTAAATGTAGAAATATCAGAATCAGGTTAAATCATCTTCCCTGAGTCAAAAAAAAAAAAAAAATCACCCACAGACTAAACATATTGTGAGGTAGTATCATACATGGTTCTTAAAGCGTCTGTATGCTCTGTATCTACCCCCAGAGCTAACTGCTTTCCTTTAATTTCAGGTAGTCTGACTAATACTGCTGCCAGAATATTATTCACCACCTTTGCCATGTCTTGTAAAATAAACGCTATGGGCGCCCTAGATGTACTTGGCGCCATTTGAGCGTGAGTCCCTGAAGCGGGAGTCGAAGGGTCTGACACGTGGGGAGAGTTAGTCGGCATAACTTTCCCCTCGACAGAATCCCCTGGTAAAGAAACGCTATGGGTGCCCTTGATGTACTTGGCGCCATTTGAGCGTGAGTCCCTAAAGCGGGAGTCAAAAGGTCTGACACGTGGGGAGAGTTAGTCGGCATAACTACCCCCACGACAGAATCCTCTGGTGATAATGTTTTTAAAGACAAAAAATGATCTTTATTGTTTAACATGAAATCAGTACATCTGGTACACATTCTAAGATGGGGTTCCACCATGGCTTTAAAACATAATGAACACAGAGCTTCCTCTATGTCAGACATGTTAGAACAGACTAATAATGAGACTAGTAAGCTTGGAAAACACTTTAAATCAAGTTAACAAGCAAATATATAAAACGTTACTGTGCCTTTAAGAGAAACACATTTTGCCAAAATTTGAAATAACAGTGAAAAAAGGCAGTTAAACTAACAAAATTTTTACAGTGTATGTAACAAGTTAGCAGAGCATTGCACCCACTTGCAAATGGATGATTAACCCCTTAATACAAAAAACAGATTAACAAAACGAAAAATATGTTTTAAACAGTCATAACAGCTCCTACTTTTGAAGCCCTTTTGAGCCCTTCAGAGATGTCCTATAGCATGCAGGGGACTGCTGAGGGAAGCTGAATGTCACTGTTTGTAATTTTAACTGCACCAACTGTAACTTTTATACTATAACAGTGGAAAGCCTCAGGAAACTGTTTCTATGCAAAATTTAAGCCAGCCATGTGGAAAAAACTTAGGCCCCAATAAGTTTTATCACCAAACATATGTTAAAAAACGATTAAACATGCCAGCAAACGTTTTAAAACACATTTTTACAAGAGTATGTATCTCTATTAATAAGCCTGATACCAGTCGCTATCGCTGCATTTAAGGCTTTACTTACATTACTTCGGTATCAGCAGTATTTTCTTAGTCAATTCCATTCCTAGAAAAATATTTTACTGCACATACCTTATCTGCAGGAAAACCTTCACGCCATTCCCCCTCTGAAGTACCTCACTCCTCAGAATGTGTGAGAACAGCAAATGGATCTTAGTTACGTCTGCTAAGATCATAGAAAAACGCAGGCAGATTCTTCTTCCAAATACTGCCTGAGATAAACAGCACACTCCGGTGCCATTTAAAAATAACAAACTTTTGATTGAAGAATAAACTAAGTAGAAAGCACCACAGACTCTCACAACCTCCTATCTATGTTGAGGCTTGCAAGAGAATGACTGAATATGGCAGTTAGGGGAGGAGCTATATAGCAGCTTTGCTGTGGGTGGACTCTTGCAGCTTCCTGTTGGGAAGGAGAATATATTCCATAAGTAATGGATGATCCGTGGACTGGATACACTTAACAAGAGAAATAAGCAGAGCCCTCCAAGGAAGGCTTATCAAACCTCGATGATCCGAGGACGAAATTTGCAGAGCAACAGATCTCAATCCTGCTCCAAATACCGGACCAGCCCAACCCACATATATGTCCAATAGACAGGGGAAACAAAAACGACCCCAACCCCAAGTCCCCCAGGGAATGGAAGAATGGGGGATTTACCCACCCCAACAAAGCTCGGGTGCCAACCCGTTCGCTTCCTTTAAACATAAGGCACTTCCAAGAAGAACCCCCTAGGACTTGCACTAGAGAAAAGTGTAATTAGATCCTTAGAAAGACCTGGCACAATTCTCCTAGACAGACTAGACACAGAGAGTCTACTCTCCAAACAGCTGGTCGAACAAGCCACAGAGCAGTAGACTGCTGCCTCTTCTAATAAAAGGGTACCTGTTCCGAGAACAAGTTCTTTAACAAGAGCTTTGAGAGAGGCCTGAACAAACAACCTTCCAAGTATAACAAGTATAAAACTGTTTATGGAACCTTTCCCACTCATCACTGCCTTCAGAGACTCTGAGAGCAACCACTTTGCCGATGGCAGACGTGGAAGATAATAGAGAGACCCTTCCAGGCAGCCCAGCACAGAGAAGTACATAACTGTCTGTCTCCTCCTGCACACATGGCAGGACCACAAACCTCCAGAGAGAGGGGACCCTACTGCTGAAGGAGTCAATCATCCCCCCCCCAAGAGGGAGGGCACAGATAAGAAAACGGCACACAAACCCACAGGGATGTGAGAGGCCGTAGGCTAATCAGTCAAAGACCGAATGGAATGAAAAATCACTTAGGTCACCACTGTCGAATAGCACAGAGAAAAACTCCCCATATAAAGGGATCACACTCCCTCCTAAGGACAAATCAGCCATCGCTGAACACTGGGTCGAGAGTAGAAAAAACGACTAGTCTCCAAAATCCTCTCAGATTATCCTTCCAGAGGACAACCCCAAGGAAAACGAATGCCGAGCATCCCGAATCCTGGCGGAACATCCCCTAAGTGAAAGCTAAGAAGGAGGAAACAACAGTCTATTGACCCTAATATGGAACTAAATGGATACAAAATAAAGAACTAGGGAGCGCTAAAAAAGCTAAAATGTAACTGTATTGGATAGTTAAGTGCTGTAATAAGCTGATTATATCACAAATATTTGGCAAACGCAGAAAATTAACCGCAAATGCCAAAAAGATATAGATCTAAGGTGAATATAGCTATTAATATATATCAGAGGTGCTGGATCTATTAACCAATAATTAACAAACTATATAAAACATGAATTTAATACAGTATAAAAGATATAAATAAAACAGATATAAGGTTGTCCTTAAATTGTGCAATACATAATAAAACCACAAACACACAAATACAATAATTGAATAAGAAAATTTCCAAGTTGAAAAGACAATGGTTGTTAGCAAGTTACGCTAAATGCAAAATAGATGGCAATGGGCCAACTTGAAAAAGCAAAGCCGTATTTTCAGCTATAAACTTGTATAGATAGTTCAAATGCTTATTTGTCCCAAAAAGACAGTATGGGAAAGCCGAGTAGAATATCCAATATTTTGATGTTTCTCTTGTGTAGATATATAATGTGCAATCCTCCTATAGGTGAAAAGGAAAACTCCTCTTAAGGTATTATCACAAAATATTGTTGAAACAAACAATCCGTACTCACAGTGGGAACTGCTGCAGTCGGCGTAATTAAACACACTGAAGGATCTCTCTCTCTGTATCAGCTGTATAATGATAGTCCGAAGTAAGTAAAATCAAAGCCCGTGTTAGAGGGTGTAACACCGATAATAGTGAAAGACTTGATGGCTGCAAGAAAACACGCTGACTGGTCTGGTCGTACCCAACAAACTAAGACCATCAGGAATGCCGTAGCATACGTTTAAAAGTGCCACTATTCTAAGTCCACTATCCAAGTTATAAATATCAGGTGTGCTCCGATGTGGAGTCACGTGAGCAACGCATTTCAAATTATCTTTATCAAGCTTGATCTTTTATACTGTATTAAATTCATGTTTTGTATAGTTTGTTAATTACCGTATATATATATATTATATGGTATTTATCTTTTGGCTAATTTATCCTTTGGCTAATAGATCCAGCACCTCTGATATATATTAATAGCTATATTCACCTTAGATTTATATATTTTTGACATTTGCGGTTAATTTTCTGCGTTTGCCAAATATTTGTGATATAATCAGCTTATTATAGCATTTATCTATCCAATGCAGTTACATTTTAGCTTTTTTTAGTGCTCCCTAGTTCTTTATTTTGTATCCACTTCATATGTTAAGGATTTGAGAGATCTTTAGTGTCTAGTTTGGAGTGTGTGTAACAGTTTGATTTTGGCGCAGGTTTTCTCTCCCTTTTTTGCTCTAATATGGAACTACAAACTCCCGGAAGCATAAAAGAGCCACGCGGCCCTCAACTCCGCCAAGAAAAAAACAGACAAAGTCCAAACAGTCTCGACACTAAGGAAGAGACCCCAAGAGGACAATCCCAAGAAACCTTGAAAGGCAAGACAGCCAGGAACTGGCAGCACGAAGGACCTAAATCCTTCAACTTCTAACCCACAACGGGAAGGAAACACTCTAGATGCCGAAATCGGAACCAACAGAGTATGTTGCAGCGGATCTCAACGGAGTCCCTGCTAACTAATTCGTCCGTTTCTTAATGCTGAAACAACTAAACAGCTAATCCACTCCCTGGTAATCTCCCGACTTGACTACTGTAATAACCTACTAACTGGCCTCCCTCTCTCCCCCCTCTCCCCTATTCAATCCATCCTAAATGCCTCTGCTAGGCTAATCCACCTCTCCCGACGCTCTCTATCTGCTGCACCTCTCTGCGAGCCCTTCACTGGCTACCCATCCACAGTAGAATTAAATTCAAAATTCTCATCCTGACCTACAAAGCCCTTACCAACGCAGCCCCCCCCCCTACCTGTCCTCACTCATCAACAAATACACTCCAGCCCGCCCCTAAGATCCAACAATGACCTGCTCCTTGCATCTTCTCAACTCAACTCAAGCATTTCTCTAAATATGGGATCTACATCAGGGAATTACTACTGATATATAACACTCTAATTACTAATGTCTAAATTCTTATATGTACTCGCTATAGTAATGGTATAATACACTGGGAGATATTTTATTAATATCCTAATTACCTTCCAATTATCATCCATTTTTTAGTCTCTTGAATTCCTACAACTAGATATAATCTAAGATGATCGCACTTTAAGTGTTTTGAATTTGAATGTCTGTATAATAGACAATAAAGTTGAATAAATTCGAGTGCAAAATATACTAATATATGTTCATTGATACAACGTGAGGCATGACACAATAATAGTGACTCTTCATGGGCATTCAAGATTAATACCTGTCTTGATCATCATACTGCAAATATTGACATAATAGCTTTGGTTCTACCAGAGATTATACACACACACCTACCCGGTTATGAGATTTGATATATAACTATTCACAATAAGATCGCCATATAGTTGCGGTTGAACACTTATACAGTTTTATTATAACAGTATAATACACCGAGTGTCCGGCTGGACCGCCCCTATGCCCTGACGAAGTCACGCTACAGTGATGAAACGCGTCGGTGGGCATTGCTTAGAGGTGCGTGTTGTTGCTCAGAGTCACTACGGCTTAATACTTATGTTGAAACTAATGCTACAATAACCAATGATAGCGATCCATATGCTGACTGCAGACGCTATACACTCCTAGAGGTCTATTAAACTGGTTTTTAGTGCACAATGTGTACTTTATATTGTATAGAGATATCGCTATCTCAATATTGGACATAATATTGAGCATAAGTAAACTCAGTTATCGTTTGTAACTACCTAATATGTTTAATATACAGATGAATTAACGATTTGTTTATGTGTTACACAGTGACGACTGGTGATACACTGTATTCATTTATAAACGTACAAAGCCATTTAAGTGAAATTGGAGCAGTATTAAGAATACTAGCATACTGTATGATATGCATAGCCACTGAATGTTTTGTGGTATGAATGTGATAATCAGACACAGGGCACTTATTTAGAAATTGGCTGACTGGGTTCAATCCCAGCAGTACGCAGGCAGGAGGACGCCTTTGAGCGCATAGTCTGTATGATCTGTGTGATACCTGTCTCTGTATGCTCTTTTCACTCTATACTCTGCGTTGCAGCTACTTAGCCTCTAGGGCACACAGCCCTGTTTTAATGTTTTTAACTTTTTGAATCATTTAATAATATAATTGTAGGAGTGGATGGTGATTACCCACTTCCTAATTTGATCCATTTTGAGAGTTTTGTTTGTTACCGCATATTTGTTAATAAAGTGTTTATTTGAACCTCTTCTCTTATTAATTCACTAGTGCCTAATTCAGCACTTGGCTTCAATGCCAAAATCCCTTAATTTTTCTAATATACCTACATCTTCTACCATCACCTCCTCCCATGCTAGGCTACAGGACTTCTCTTGGGCGGCATCAACCATCTGGAATGCACTTCCTAGAGCTGTCAGACTCTCCCCTAACCTTTCCTCCTTTAAACGCTCCCTAAAGACCTTTCTGTTCATGGAAGCCTATCTCCAAATCAGTAACAAATTAATTCCACTTGCCTAATTGCTGCCCCCATCTAACTCCACACTAACATCATTCTCACATTTGCAATCCCCACCACCTGTTTCTCACCCTCCTACCCATCTAGATTGTAAGTTCCCACAGGAACAGGGCTCCCAATTCCCCCTGTATTTGTTTGTTAAACTTTGTCTGGTGTCTTTAATATTGTACTGTACTTTTATTTTTGTACCCATGGACAGCGCTGCAGAATCTGTTGGCGCTTTATAAATAAAGAATAATAATAATAATAATAACTAGATTGAAAGGCTAATGAGGACCGAACACAATCCTCCATGCCCCTAGACAAACCACGGACCATCAAAACCTGGACCAGCCAGGCATAACAGGCCCCACGTGTCTGAAATAGGCCTGAAAAACTGAAGGATTTGTACCCAGTCAGGACCAGCCTGAAACCAAGGGCCCAATACTGACAAGGCCACATACAGTCACCCTCTTAAGAAGGAGAGAACAAACAGACAACATAGGACTAAAACACGTTCTCGTGAACAGTAGAGGTAAACAGTGCGATCACAAAATCGCGTGTATCAATTCCAGAGAAGAAAATTCCTAAACGAATATTAAAACCAACATGAGCTTTAAACCAAATAAAATCCATCCCAACCGGATTAAAATAAAAGATAAGGCAACCCGTAGGTTATCGCCCAGGAAGAACGGACACTCCCGCAGGACCAGCCCAACAGGAATCAGAGTCTTCCAAGCTCATAACTGGAAGATATTAAAAAAAAACAAGACTAAGAAGATTACTTTACCCTTATGTCTAATCGTGCATGCCATCTGCATCGGAGGACTGAGGGTCCACCACCCCATTAAGGATGGAATCCTCCAGCAACGCCGAAACGTGCCTCAGTAGAACACGAAGGTGCACCAGTCTATAACGAAAGACATAACTTACCTCCGCCGGGGCAAACGATGACCCTGGCCCCGAAGGATGACCCCCTGAAGCCTCAGGGACAGTCACTCCCCCAGAGGGCTGAACTGGACCAGACAATCCCACACCTGACGAGCCCTGGCTAACAGAACACGGACAATATCTTAAACACACTCCTGGGAGATGTAAATGCACCAGCGCCAAAGATATGGCCATGCGGAACTGTGTCATAACCTCCGGAGGAAACAAGCCACCCTCCAGAGAAGGATAAACCGCGTATGGGTTACCTGCATGCATAGTAAGAGTCAGTTGTAGGGAACGCGCCTTGCGGGAAACAGAATCCCCGGAGGCAGATGGCTCAGCGGGCCCCTGGTTCCCCAAACCTGAGGAACGGAGCACTCTAAAATGGCATTCGGAACATAACTGATGGACATGTATCACCCGGGCCAATTCATATTCTTCGCAAGAAGTAGAATCAGAATCAGAGACATCCATCTCCAAAAAATCAGAATCCTCCATAACTGGGATATTGATAAAAAATGGACCACCTCCTATGCACCAGACACCAGCAAACCAGAATTTCTCTGTCGCCACACAGTCAGGAATGCGGAAATGGAGAGCCAAAACGTGACCACGCCCGATCACAAGGTGTACCATGCAGTCTATGAAAAAGCGCACCCGACAGTAAAGGCTGCGTCACTTGCAATAGGCTGTTATGTTCCAAAATAGCCATGAGCCCAAGTATCACTACACATTAGCAGACAGAATCATATAACAATATGATTAAACCCCCCCTGTTCAATAACCCCCCTCAGAAGATATTAACCCTTGACTCCAAGATACAAAAGGAGCCTCACTAAGACCCAGTATTTAAGATATTGCCGCAAGGTTGTAGCCTCTCGGAGAAACTGTCATAATTACAAAACATCCATGATGAAAAGGAAAATGAAACTATCTTATCGGAATCTATGCCGTGGAACAGGAACACGGCCCTTCAAGTGTGACAGTAGCGTTGCTTCTGTCATGGACTTGAGAGAAGAAAGCAGACAGTGAAACTGTTCAACGCTGATTGCTTGTGGAGCTGTTAATCGGAGTCGGGATGGTTTCGCAGGAAGACTCTCCCTGTATCTCGGGACTCTAACTATCATCCATGCTCTCACCAGTTCCATTCCGAAGAGTACTATCCTCCATAAGAGACTATTGAAAAAATTTCTGACACTTCTCTGCCAACCTCCTGGGACTAAAGGCAAAGAATGACTGGGGGATGGGGGAAGTGGGAGAGGTATTTAAGCCTTTGGCTGGGGTGTATTTGCTTCCTCCTGGTGGCCAGGTTCTGAATTCCCAAAAGTAATGAATGCAGCTGTGGACTCTTTCCGTTTAAGAAGAAAATGGGTCTTTTACACAGTTTAAGAAGGCTTCCTTCTTTATTTGGCTTGAGAAAAGTCTTGACAGGAGAAATCTGCCCCTGGGAGGGCAAGCCTTGAATCGCATTCTGTAACCCTGAGATACTATGTCAACCGCCCAAGGGTCTGGGACATCACATATCCAGGCTTGACAAAAAAGAGAAAGCCTGCCCCCCACCTGATCCACACAGGAATCGGGGGCGGAACCTTCATGCTGTTTAAAGTCAGCAGAAGGCTTTTTGTTTTGTTTCCCCTTATTCCAGGGCTTGTTGGATTTCCAAGAAGATCTGGGTTGATCTGGTTTAGATGAGGAAGAGGAGGACTTTTGTCCCTTAAAGTTTAGAAAGGAACGAAAATTAGAAGTCCGACGACCTCTTGGTCTGTTCTTCTTGTCCTGAGGTAGGAAAGTTCCCTTTCCACCCGTACTCTCTGAAATGATCTCTGCCAGACCAGGTCCAAACAGAGTCTTTACCTTGTAAGGCAAAGCCAAAAGCTTGGCCTTAAAAGAGACATCAGCCGACCAAGATTTTAACCACAGAGCCCTGCTAGCTAGAACCGTGAAGCTAGACATCTTAATTCCCAGACAAATTATCTGCATATTGGCATCACAGATAAAAGTGTTGGACAATTTAAGAGCTTTGATCCTATCCTGGATCTCCTCTACTGTAGTTTCCTCTGTAATAAGATCAGATAACGCATTGCACCAATAAGATGCAGCTCCTGCAACTGTAGCAATAATCGCTGCTGGTTGCCACTGTAACCCCTGATGGACATACATATTTTTTAAGTAAGCCTCTAGCTTTTTGTACATTGGATCCTTAAAAGAGCAACTATCATCTATAGGAATGGTAGTTCTCTTAGCAAGAGTAGAAATAGCTCCTTCTATGTTAGGAACAGTGCGCCATGAGTCACAAATAAAGTCAGCCACAGGAAAAATTTCCTTAAAAACAGGAGAAGGGGAAAAAGCAATAATTTCAGACATCTTCCTTGGTACAGGAAAAACCTCCTCAGAAGATGGTGAATCATAGACTCTATCCAATTTTAAGGCCTTTGTCGGGTTGATAGCAACCACCGGTTCAGAGTCGTCCAAAGTAGCTAGAACCTCCTTCAGAAGTAATCGGAGGTGCTCAAACTTAAATCTAAAAAAAATTTCTGCTAAAGTGCCAGAGTCTGAAATCTCACCTTCAGAAGCTACTGAAGTATTATCATCAGACAGCTGAGCAAGAATGGCTAATGTAGTTCTAGAATCAGAAACCTTAGCATTAAGCAAGAGTTTAGATTTTCTCTTATGCTTACCCAATGAAGGGAAAGCTGACAAAGCCACTGTTTCTGCAGAAGAAACCTGAGTAGCAAAATCCCCAGGTAAATAAACACCCCCAGGTTGATGAGAGGACACAGAAAGCACAGTATGAAAAATAACTAAGGCTTGGGACATTTGAGGAGAAAAGGAAATTTATGCTTACCTGATAAATTTGTTTCTTTTACAATACAAGTCCACGGATTTCATCCTTACTTATGGGATATCGCCTCCTGGTCAGCAGGAGGAAGCAAAGAGCACCACAGCAGAGCTGTATATATAGCTCCTCCTTCCCTCCCACTCCAGTCATTCGACCAAAGTTAGGAAGAGAAAGGAAAAGCCAAGGTGCAGAGGTGACTGAAGTTTAACAACTTATCGTATAAAAAACAAATTTATCAGGTAAGCATAAATTTCCTTTTCTTTTACAAGATACAACGAGTCCACAGATTTCATCCTTACTTATGGTATACAATACCAAAAGCTATAGGACACGGATGAAAGGGAGGGAAAAGACAGAAACCTGAACGGAAGGCACCACTGCTTGAAGAACCTTTCACCCAAAAACAACCTCGGACGAGGCAAAAGTATCAAATTTGGAAAATTTGGAAAAAGTGTGAAGAGACGACCAAGTTGCAGCCTTGCAAATCTGTTCAACAGAAGCATTTTTAAATGCCCATGAGGAAGCCACAGACCTAGTGGAATGAGCCGTAATTCATTCAGGAGGCTGCTGTCCAGCAGTGTCATATGCAAAACGGATGATACTCTTCAGCCAAAAAGAAAGAGAGATAGCCGTAGCTTTCTGACCCCTAAGTTTTCCAGAAAACAACAAATAATGAAGATGATTGACGAAAGTCCTTAGTCGCCTGTAAGTAGAACTTCAAGGCACGGACTACGTCCAGATTATGTAACAGACGCTCCTTCTTAGAAGAATTAATATTTTTGTTGGAAACAACCTTAGGAAGAAAACCAGGTTTGGTACGCAACACTACCTTATCGGAATTAAAAATAAGATAAGGAGAATCACATTGTAATGCCGAAAGCTCAGAAACTCTGCGAGCAGAAGAAATAGCAATCAAAAATAAAAAAACTTTCCAAGATAATAACTTAAATATCTATGGAATGCATAGGTTCAAACGGAACCCCTTGAAGAACATTAAGAACTAAATTCAAACTCCAAGGAGGAGCAATAGGTCTAAACACAGGCCTGATTCTAGTCAGAGCCTGACAAAAGGATTGAACATCTGGAACATCTGCCAGACGCTTGTGTAGTAAAATAGACAAAGCAGAAATCTGTCCCTTTAAGGAACTTGCTGACAACCCTTTCTCCAATCCTTCTTGGAGAAAAGATAAAATCCTAGGAATCCTAACCCTACTCCATGAGTAGCCCTTGGATTCGCACCAATAAAGATATGTACGCCATATCTTATGGTAAATTTTTCTAGTAACAGGCTTACGTGCCTGAATCAAGGTATCAATGACCGACTCAGAGAACCTTCGCTTAGATAAAATCAAGCGTCCAATCTCCAAGCAGTCAGCTGCAGAGAAATTAGATTCGGATGATGGAAGGGTCCCTGAATGAGAAGGTCCTGCCTCAATGGAAGCTTCCACGGTGGCAGAGATGACATGTCCACCAGATCGGCATACGAAAGTCCTGACAGGCCACGCCGGAGCGATGAGTATCACCGAAGCCCTCTTATGTTTGACTCGAGCAATCACCCGAGGAAGGAGAGCAAATAGAGGGAATACATAAGCTAGGTTGAACGACCAAGGCACTGCCAAGGCATCTATCAGTTCGGCCTCAGGATCCCTGGGCCTGGATCCGTATCTTGGGAGCTTGGCATTCTGACGAGACCCCATAAGATCCAGCTCCGGCCTGCCCCATCTGAGAACCAGATCGTCAAAGACCTCTGGATGGAGTTCCCATTCCCCCGGATGAAACGTCTAACTGCTCAAAAAATACGCCTCCCAGTTGTCCACTCCTGGGATGTAGATTGCCAACAGATAAGAGTGAGCTTCCGCCCACTGAATTATCTTGGCTACTTCTGTCATCGCCAAGGAACTCCTTGTTCCTCCCTGATGATTGATGTAAGCTACAGTCGTGATGTCGTCCGACTGGAACCTGATGAATTTGGTCGAAGCCGTTGTCACTATCATCCATGAGGGGACAACCACCATAGAAGAGAGTCCCTTGTCTCCTGATCCAGATCTATTTGAGGAGACAAATTTGCATAATCTCCATTCCATTGTCTGAGCATGCTCAGTTGTAGAGGTCTGAGATGAAAACGAGCAAACGGAATGATGTCCATTGCTGCCACTATCAATCCAATTGCCTCCATGCACTGAGCCACTGATGGCCGAGGATTGGACTGAAGGGTTCGGCATGTATTCATAATCTTTAACTTTCTGACTTCCGTCAAAAACAGAATTTATGCTTACCTGATAAATTACTTTCTCCAACGGTGTGTCCGGTCCACGGCGTCATCCTTACTTGTGGGATATTCTCTTCCCCAACAGGAAATGGCAAAGAGTCCCAGCAAAGCTGGTCACATGATCCCTCCTAGGCTCCGCCCACCCCAGTCATTCGACCGACGGACAGGAGGAAATATATATAGGAGAAACCATATGATACCGTGGTGACTGTAGTTAGAGAAAATAATTCATCAGACCTGATTAAAAAATCAGGGCGGGCTGTGGACCGGACACACCGTTGGAGAAAGTAATTTATCAGGTAAGCATAAATTCTGTTTTCTCCAACATTGGTGTGTCCGGTCCACGGCGTCATCCTTACTTGTGGGAACCAATACCAAAGCTTTAGGACACGGATGAAGGGAGGGAGCAAATCAGGTCACCTAAATGGAAGGCACCACGGCTTGCAAAACCTTTCTCCCAAAAATAGCCTCCGAAGAAGCAAAAGTATCAAATTTGTAAAATTTGGCAAAAGTGTGCAGTGAAGACCAAGTCGCTGCCTTACATATCTGGTCAACAGAAGCCTCGTTCTTGAAGGCCCATGTGGAAGCCACAGCCCTAGTGGAGTGAGCTGTGATTCTTTCAGGAGGCTGCCGTCCGGCAGTCTCATAAGCCAATCGGATGATGCTTTTAAGCCAAAAGAAAAGAGAGGTAGAAGTCGCTTTTTGACCTCTCCTTTTACCAGAATAAACAACAAACAAGGAAGATGTTTGTCTGAAATCTTTTGTAGCCTCTAAATAGAATTTTAGAGCACGGACTACGTCCAAATTGTGTAACAAACGTTCCTTCTTTGAAACTGGATTCGGACACAAAGAAGGTACAACTATCTCCTGGTTAATATTTTTGTTGGAAACAACTTTCGGAAGAAAACCAGGCTTAGTACGCAAAACCACCTTATCTGCATGGAACACCAGATAGGGCGGAGAACACTGCAGAGCGGATAACTCTGAAACTCTTCTAGCAGAAGAAATTGCAACTAAAAACAAAACTTTCCAAGATAGTAACTTAATATCTATGGAATGTAAAGGTTCAAACGGAACCCCTTGAAGAACTGAAAGAACTAGATTTAGACTCCAGGGAGGAGTCAAAGGTCTGTAAACAGGCTTGATCCTAACCAGAGCCTGAACAAATGCTTGAACATCTGGCACGGCTGTCAGTCTTTTGTGAAGTAAAACAGATAAAGCAGAGATCTGTCCCTTTAGAGAACTTGCAGATAATCCTTTCTCCAAACCTTCTTGTAGAAAGGATAGAATCTTAGGAATTTTTATCTTGTTCCATGGGAATCCTTTGGATTCACACCAACAGATATATTTTTTCCATATTTTATGGTAAATGTTTCTAGTTACAGGCTTTCTAGCCTGAATCAGAGTATCTATTACAGAATCTGAAAACCCACGCTTTGATAAAATCAAGCGTTCAATCTCCAAGCCGTCAGTTGGAGGGAAACCAGATTCGGATGTTCGAATGGACCTTGAACAAGAAGGTCCTGTCTCAAAGGTAGCTTCCATGGTGGAGCCGATGACATATTCACCAGGTCTGCATACCAAGTCCTGCGTGGCCACGCAGGAGCTATCAAGATCACTGAGGCCCTCTCCTGATTGATCCTGGCTACCAGCCTGGGGATGAGTGGAAACAGTGGGAATACATAAGCTAGGTTGAAGGTCCAAGGTGCTACTAGTGCATCTACTAGAGTTGCCTTGGGATCCCTGGATCTGGACCCGTAGCAAGGAACCTTGAAGTTCTGACGAGACGCCATCAGATCCATGTCTGGAATGCCCCATAATTGAGTTATTTGGGCAAAGATTTCCGGATGGAGTTCCCACTCCCCCGGATGGAATGTCTGACGACTCAGAAAATCCGCTTCCCAATTTTCCACTCCTGGGATGTGGATCGCAGACAAGTGGCAGGAGTGATCCTCCGCCCATTGAATTATCTTGGTCACTTCTTTCATCGCCAGGGAACTCCTTGTTCCCCCCTGATGATTGATATATGCAACGGTCGTCATGTTGTCTGACTGAAACCTTATGAATTTGGCCTTTGCTAGTTGAGGCCAAGCTCTGAGAGCATTGAATATCGCTCTCAGTTCCAGAATGTTTATCGGGAGAAGAGACTCTTCCCGAGACCATAGACCCTGAGCTTTCAGGGATTCCCAGACCGTGCCCCAGCCCACTAGGCTGGCGTCGGTCGTGACAATGACCCACTCTGGTCTGCGGAAGCTCATTCCCTGTGACAGATTGTCCAGAGTCAGCCACCAACGGAGTGAATCTCTGGTCATTTGATCTACTTGAATCATCGGAGACAAGTCTGTATAATCCCCATTCCACTGTCTGAGCATGCACAGTTGTAATGGTCTTAGATGAATCCGTGCAAAAGGAACTATGTCCATTGTTGCAACCATCAATCCTATTACTTCCATGCACTGCGCTATGGAAGGACGAGGAACAGAATGAAGTACTTGACAAGAGCTTAGAAGTTTTGATTTTCTGACCTCTGTCAGAAAAATCCTCATTTCTAAGGAATCTATTATTGTTCCCAAGAAGGGAACTCTTGTTGACGGGGACAGAGAACTTTTTTCTTTGTTCACCTTCCATCCGTGAGATCTGAGAAAGGCTAGGACGATGTCCGTATGAGCCTTTGCTTTTGACAGGGACGACGCTTGAATCAGGATGTCGTCCAAGTAAGGTACTACTCCAATGCCCCTTGGTCTTAGAACCGCTAGAAGGGACCCTAGTACCTTTGTGAAAATCCTTGGAGCAGTGGCTAATCCGAATGGAAGTGCCACAAACTGGTAATGCTTGTCCAGAAAAGTGAACCTTAGGAACTGATGATGTTCCTTGTGGATAGGAATATGTAGGTACGCATCCTTTAAATCCACGGTAGACATAAATTGATTTTCCTGGATAGTAGGTAGGATCGATCGAATAGTTTCCATTTTGAACGATGGTACCCTGAGAAATTTGTTTAGGATCTTTAGATCCAAAATTGGTCTGAATGTTCCCTCTTTTTTGGGAACTATGAACAGATTGGAATAAAATCCCATCCCTTGTTCTCTTATTGGAACTGGATGTATCACTCCCATCTTTAACAGGTCTTCTACACAATGTAAGAATGCCTGTCTCTTTATTTGGTTTGAAGATAATTGAGACCTGTGGAACCTTCCCCTTGGGGGTAGTTCCTTGAATTCCAGGAGATAACCTTGAGAAACTATTTCTAGCGCCCAAGGATCCTGAACATCTCTTGCCCAAGCCTGAGCAAAGAGAGAAAGTCTGCCCCCCACTAGATCCGGTCCCGGATCGGGGCTATCCCTTCATGCTGTTTTGGTAGCAGTGGTAGGCTTCTTGGCCTGCTTACCCTTGTTCCAGCCTTGCATTGGTTTCCAGGCTGGTTTGGGTTGTGAAGTATTACCCTCTTGCTTAGAGGATGCAGAATTAGAGGCTGGTCCGTTTCTGCGAAAGGGACGAAAATTAGGCTTATTTTTAGCCTTAAAATACCTATCCTGTGGGAGGGCGTGGCCCTTTCCCCCAGTGATGTCTGAAATAATCTCTTTCAAATCAGGTCCAAATAATGTTTTACCTTTGAAAGGAATGTTAAGCAATTTTGTCTTGGAAGACACATCCGCTGACCAAGACTTTAGCCAAAGCGCTCTGCGCGCCACGATAGCAAACCCTGAATTTTTCCCAGCTAATCTAGCTAATTGCAAAGCGGCATCTAAAACAAAAGAGTTAGCCAATTTAAGTGCTTGAACTCTGTCCATAACCTCCTCATACGAAGATTCTTTATTGAGCGACTTTTCTAGTTCCTCGAACCAGAAACACGCTGCCGTAGTGACAGGAACAATGCATGAAATTGGTTGTAGAAGGTAACCTTGCTGTACAAAAATCTTTTTAAGCAAACCCTCTAATTTTTTATCCATAGGATCTTTGAAAGCACAACTATCTTCGATAGGAATAGTAGTGCGTTTGTTTAGAGTAGAAACCGCCCCCTCGACCTTGGGGACTGTCTGCCATAAGTCCTTTCTGGGGTCGACTATAGGAAATAATTTCTTAAATATAGGGGGGGGGGAACAAAAGGTATGCCGGGCCTTTCCCACTCTTTATTTACTATGTCCGCCACCCGCTTGGGTATAGGAAAAGCGTCGGGGGGCACCGGAACCTCTAGGAACTTGTCCATCTTACATAACTTCTCTGGAATGACCAAATTGTCACAATCATCCAGAGTAGATAACACCTCCTTAAGCAGTGCGCGGAGATGTTCTAATTTAAATTTAAATGTCACAACATCAGGTTCAGCTTGATGAGAAATTTTTCCTGAATCTGAGATTTCTCTATCAGACAAAACCTCCCTCATGGCCCCTTGAGAATGGTGTGAGGGTATGTCAGAACAGTTATCATCAGCGTCCTCTTGCTCTTCAGTGTTTAAAACAGAGCAATCGCGCTTTCTCTGATAAGTAGGCATTTTGGATAAAAGATTTGCTATGGAGTTATCCATTACAGCCGTTAATTGTTGCATGGTAATAAGTATTGGCGCACTAGATGTACTAGGGGCCTCCTGTGTGGGCATAACTGGTGTAGACACAGTAGGGGATGATGTAGTATCATGTTTACTCCCCTCATTTGAGGAATCATCTTGGGCAATATCATTATCTGTGGCATTACTGTCCTTACTTTGTTTGGACACTATGGCACAATTATCACATAAATTTAAATGGGGAGACACATTGGCTTTCATACATATAGAACATAGCTTATCTGAAGGTACAGACATGTTAAACAGGCTTAAACTTGTCAACAAAGCACAAAAAACGTTTTAAAATAAAACCGTTACTGTCACTTTAAATTTCAAACTGAAAACACTTTATTACTGAATATGTGAAAAAGTATGAAGGAATTGTTCAAAATTCACCAAAATTTCACCACAGTGTCTTAAAGCATTAAAAGTATAGCACACCAAATTTCGGAGCTTTAACCCTTAAATTAACGGAACCGGAGCCGTTTTCAAATTTAATCCCCTATACAGTCCCAGCTATATGCTTTGCTGAGACCCAACCAAGCCCAGAGGGGAATACGATACCAAATGACGCCTTCTAGAAGCTTTTTTAGTGATTCTTAGATCCTCACACATGCATCTGCATGCCTTGCTTTCCAAAAACAACTGCGCAGTAATGGCGCGAAAATGAGGCTCAGTCTGTAACTAGAAAGGCCCCCAGACTAAAAAAGGTGTCCAACACAGTGCCTGCCGTTTTTTAAACGTTCCCCAAGATTATAATGCCAATTATTAGCTAGAATCTGCATAATATGCCCCAATAAAGCAATCGTTTTAGCCCATAAAAATGTCTACCAGTTTTTAAGCAGTTTTTTAAGCCCTTTATTCTTTTATATTTGACTAAGAAAATGGCTTACCGGTCCCCATGAGGGGAAATGACAGCCTTCCAGCATTACATGGTCTTGTTAGAAATATGGCTAGTCATACCTTAAGCAGAAAAGTCTGCTAACTGTTTCCCCCAACTGAAGTTACTTCATCTCAACAGTCCTGTGTGGAAACAGCAATCGATTTTAGTTACTGTCTGCTAAAATCATCTTCGTCTTACAAACAGAAATCTTCATCCTTTTCTGTTTCAGAGTAAATAGTACATACCAGCACTATTTTAAAATAACAAACACTTGATAGAAGAATAAAAACTACATTTAAACACCAAAAAACTCTTAACCATCTCCGTGGAGATGTTGCCTGTGCAACGGCAAAGAGAATGACTGGGGTGGGCGGAGCCTAGGAGGGATCATGTGACCAGCTTTGCTGGGACTCTTTGCCATTTCCTGTTGGGGAAGAGAATATCCCACAAGTAAGGATGACGCCGTGGACCGGACACACCAATGTTGGAGAAAAGATTTTCATGGATAAAGAGTCGATTAGAGTTCACAAGAAAGGAACCCTTATCCGTGGAATTAGTGAACTCTTTTCTAGATTCACCTTCCACCCGTGAGTCCTTAGAAAGGACAGAACAATGTCAGTATGAGACTTTGTTAGTTGATAAGACGATGCTTGGATCAGAATATCGTCCAGATAAGTCGCCACTGCAATGCCCCGCGGCCTGAGAACCGCCAGCAGAAACCCCAGAACCTTTGTGAAAATTCTGGGTGCCGTGGCCAGACTGAAAGGAAGGCAAACCTCAGGAACTTGTGATGATCTCTGTGGATAGGAACATGAAGATATGCATCCTTTAGATCCATGGTAGTGCTATATTGACCCTCCTGGATCAATGGAAGAATGGTCCGAATAGTTTCCATCTTGAAGGATGGAACTCTGAGAAACTTGTTTAGACTTTTCAGATCTAAAATGGGTCGGAACGTTCCCTCTTTTTTGGGAACCACAAAGAGATTTGAATAAAACCCCTGCCCCTGTATTGGAACGGGGCATATTACTCCCATGGAGGAGAGATCTCTTACAAAGCGTAAGAACGCCTCTCTTTTTAACTGGTCGACAGATAATCGTGAAAGAAGAAACCTTCCTCTGGGGAAGGAATTTTTTAACTCCAACTGATACCCTTGAGACACGATTTCTAGTGTCCAGGGATCCTGAACGTCTCTTATCCAAGCCTGGACAAAGAGAGAAAGTCTGCCCCCTACTAGATCCGGTCCCGGATCAGGGGCCGCCCCTTGATGCTGTCTTGGTAGCAGCAGCAGGCTTCTTGGGTTGTTTACCCTTGTTCCAAGACTGGTTGGGTCTCCAGGTGGACTTGGCTTGTGCATAATTCCCTTCCTGTTTAGCGGAAGAGGAAGAGGGGACTCCCTTGAAATTTCGAAAGGAACGAAAATTACTCTGTCGTCCCCTTTGCTTAGATGTCTTATCTTGAGGGAGGAGGTGACTCTTACCTCCCGTAATGTCAGAAATGATCTCTTTCAAGTCAGGCCCAAACAGGGTCTTTCCCTTGAAAGGAATAGCCAAAAGCTTGGATTTAGAGGACACATCCGCAGACCAAGATTTTAACCATAAGGCTCTTTGTGCTAAGATGGAGAATCCTTAGCCGCTAATTTTGGTGATCTGAAAGGAAGCATCCGTAATAAAAGAATTAGCCAGCTTAAGGGCCTTAATTCTATTCTGTATTTCTTCCAAAAGAAGTCTCAGTCCTAAGGGACTCTTTTAGGGCGTCAAACCAAAAAGCAGTCGCAGTCGTGACTGTTACAATGCAGGCCGTCGGTTGTAATAGGAACCCCTGATGAACATAGAGTCTTTTGAGAAGACCCTCCAACTTCTTATCCATGGGGTCTTTGAAAGCACAACTGTCCTCGATTGAAGAATCTAAACTACCACCTCACTTTACCTCTTCCTATCACTAACACAGGCAGAGTGACTGGGGTTAGAGAGAAGGGAGGAACTATATATACAGCTCTGCTGTGGTGCTCGTTGCCTCCTCCTGCTGACCAGGAGGCGATATCCCATTAGTAAGGAAGAAATCCGTGGACTCGTCGTATCTTGTAAAAGAAAGCGGAGGCATATCACGCACAGCATTATCCTGAGAGAAAACATAATTTATGCTTACCTGATAAATTCCTTTCTCCTGTAGTGTAGTCAGTCCACGGGTCATCCATTACTTATGGGATTATATCTCCTCCCTAACAGGAAGTGCAAGAGGATCACCCAAGCAGAGCTGCTATATAGCTCCTCCCCTCTACGTCATACCCAGTCATTCGACCGAAACCAAACGAGAAAGGAGAAACTATAGGGTGCAGTGGTGACTGGAGTTTAAGATAAAAAATTTTAGACCTGCCGTAAACAACAGGGCGGGCCGTGGACTGACTACACTACAGGAGAAAGGAATTTATCAGGTAAGCATAAATTATGTTTTCTCCTGTTAAGTGTAGTCAGTCCACGGGTCATCCATTACTTATGGGATACCAATACCAAAGCTAAAAGTACACGGATGACGGGAGGGAAAGGCAGGATCTTTACACGGAAGGAACCACTGCCTGTAGAACCTTTCTCCCAAAAACAGCCTCCGAAGAAGCAAAAGTGTCAAATTTGTAAAATTTTGAAAAAGTATGAAGTGAAGACCAAGTTGCAGCCTTGCAAATCTGTTCAACAGAGGCCTCATTCTTAAAGGCCTAAGTGGAAACCACAGCTCTAGTAGAATGAGCTGTAATCCTTTCAGGAGGCTGCTGTCCAGCAGTCTCATATGCTAAACGTATTATGCTACGAAGCCAAAAAGAGAGAGAGGTAGCCGAAGCTTTTTGACCTCTCCTTTGTCCAGAATAAACGACAAACAGGGAAGAAGTTTGACGAAAATCCTTAGTTGCCTGCAAATAAAATTTCAGGGCACGGACGACGTCTAGATTGTGCAGAAGTCGTTCCTTCTTTGAAGAAGGGTTAGGGCACAATGATGGAACAACAATCTCTTGATTGATATTCCTGTTAGTGACTACCTTAGGTAAGAACCCAGGTTTAGTACGCAGAACTACCTTGTCTGAATGAAAAATCAGATAAGGAGAATCACAATGTAAGGCCGATAACTCAGAGACTCTTCGAGCCGAGGAAATAGCTATTAAAAACAGAACTTTCCAAGATAACAGCTTGATATCAATGGAATGAAGGGGTTCAAACGGAACACCTTGCAGAACGTTAAGAACTAAGTTTAAGCTCCACGGCGGAGCAACAGTCTTAAACACAGGCTTAATCCTAGCCAAAGCCTGACAAAAAGCCTGAACGTCTGGAACTTCTGACAGACGTTTGTGTAAAAGGATAGACAGAGCTGAGATCTGTCCCTTTAACGAACTAGCAGATAAACCCTTTTCTAAACCTTCTTGTAGAAAAGACAATATCCTAGGAATCCTAACCTTACTCCATGAGTAACACTTGGATTCGCACCAATGTAAGTATTTACGCCATATTTTATGGTAAATTTTCCTGGTAACAGGTTTCCTAGCCTGTATTAAGGTATCAATCACTGACTCCGAGAATCCCCGCTTTGATAGAATCAAGCGTTCAATCTCCATGCAGTCAGCCTCAGAGAAATTAGATTTGGATGTTTGAAAGGACCCTGAATCAGAAGGTCCTGTCTCAGAGGCAGAGACCAAGGTGGACAGGACGACATGTCCACTAGATCTGCATACCAGGTCCTGCGTGGCCACGCAGGCGCTATTAGAATTATCGATGCTCTCTCCTGTTTGATCCTGGCAATCAATCGAGGAAGCATCGGGAAGGGTGGAAACACATAAGCCATGTTGAAGACCCAAGGTGCTGTCAGAGCATCTATCAGTACCGCTCCCGGGTCCCTGGACCTGGATCCGTAACAAGGAAGCTTGGCGTTCTGGCGAGACGCCATGAGATCCAGATCTGGTTTGCCCCAATGCTGAAGCAGTTGGGCAAACACCTCCGGATGAAGTTCCCACTCCCCCGGATGAAAAGTCTGGCGACTTAGGAAATCCGCCTCCCAGTTCTCCACGCCTGGGATGTGGATCGCTGACAGGTGGCAAGAGTGAGACTCTGCCCAGCGAATTATCTTTGAGGCTTCCATCATCGCTAGGGAACTCCTTGTCCCTCCCTGATGGTTGATGTAAGCCACAGTCGTGATGTTGTCCGACTGAAACCTGATGAACCTCAGAGTTGCTAACTGAGGCCAAGCCAGAAGGGCATTGAAAACTGCTCTCAATTCCAGAATGTTTATTGGAAGGAGTCTCTCCTCCTGAGTCCATGATCCCTGAGCCTTCAGGGAATTCCAGACAGCGCCCCAACCTAGCAGGCTGGCGTCTGTTACAATCGTCCAATCTGGCCTGCTGAAGGGCATCCCCCTGGACAGATGTGGCCGAGAAAGCCACCATAGAAGAGAATCTCTGGTCTCTTGATCCAGATTTAGCATAGGGGACAAATCTGAGTAATCCCCATTCCACTGACTTAACATGCACAATTGCAGCGGTCTGAGATGCAGGCGTGCAAAAGGTACTATGTCCATTGCCGCTACCATTAAGCCGATTACCTCCATGCATTGAGCCACTGACGGGTGTTGAATGGAATGAAGGACACGGCAAGCATTTAGAAGTTTTGATAACCTGTCCTCTGTCAGATAAATTTTCATTTCTACAGAATCTATAAGAGTCCCCAAGAAGGGAACTCTTGTGAGTGGCAATAGAGAACTCTTTTCTACGTTCACCTTCCACCCATGCGACCTTAGAAATGCCAGAACTAACTCTGTATAAGACTTGGCAGTTTGGAAACTTGACGCTTGTATCAGAATGTCGTCTAGGTACGGAGCTACCGCTATTCCTCGCGGTCTTAGTACCGCCAGAAGAGAGCCCAGAACCTTTGTAAAGATTCTTGGAGCTGTAGCTAACCCGAAGGGAAGAGCTACAAACTGGTAATGCCTGTTTAGGAAGGCAAACCTTAGATACCGGTAATGATCCTTGTGAATCGGTATGTGAAGGTAGGCATCCTTTAAATCCACTGTGGTCATGTACTGACCCTTTTGGATCATAGGTAAGATGGTCCGAATAGTTTCCATTTTGAACGATGGAACTCTTAGGAATTTGTTTAGGATCTTTAAGTCCAAGATTGGTCTGAAGGTTCCCTCTTTTTTGGGAACCACAAACAGATTTGAGTAAAACCCTTGACCGTGTTCCGACCGCGGAACTGGGTGGATCACTCCCATTAGTAAAAGGTCTTGTACACAGCGTAGAAACGCCTCTTTCTTTATCTGGTTTGCTGACAACCTTGAAAGATGAAATCTCCCTTTTGGAGGAGAAGCTTTGAAGTCCAGAAGATATCCCTGAGATATGATCTCTAACGCCCAGGGATCCTGGACATCTCTTGCCCAAGCCTGGGCGAAGAGAGAAAGTCTGCCCCCCACTAGATCCGTTTCCGGATCGGGGGCCCTCACTTCATGCTGTCTTAGGGGCAGTAGCAGGCTTTCTGGCCTGCTTGCCCTTGTTCCAGGACTGGTTAGGTTTCCAACCCTGTCTGTAGCGAGCAACAGTTCCTTCCTGTCTTGGAGCAGAGGAAGTTGATGCTGCTCCTGCCTTGAAGTTACGAAAGGCACGAAAATTAGACTGTTTAGCCCTTGGTTTGGCCCTGTCTTGAGGCAGGGCATGGCCCTTACCTCCAGTAATGTCAGCGATAATTTCTTTCAAACCGGGCCCGAATAATGTCTGCCCTTTGAAAGGTATGTTAAGCAATTTAGATTTAGAAGTCACATCGGCTGACCAGGATTTAAGCCACAGCACTCTACGCGCTTGAATGGCGAATCCGGAGTTCTTAGCCGTAAGCTTAGTTAAGTGTACTACGGCATCAGAAATAAATGAATTAGCTAGCTTAAGGACTTTAAGCTTGTCTATAATCTCATCCAATGGAGCTGAGCTAATGGTCTCTTCCAGAGACTCAAACCAGAATGCCGCCGCAGCCGTGACAGGCGCAATGCATGCAAGGGGTTGTAATATAAAACCTTGTTGAACAAACATTTTCTTAAGGTAACCCTCTAACTTTTTATCCATTGGATCTGAAAAGGCACAGCTATCCTCCACCGGGATAGTGGTGCGCTTAGCCAGAGTAGAAACTGCTCCCTCCACCTTAGGGACCGTCTGCCATAAGTCCCGTGTGGTGGCGTCTATTGGAAACATTTTTCTAAATATAGGAGGGGGTGAAAAAGGCACACCGGGTCTATCCCACTCCTTGTTAATAATTTCTGTAAGCCTCTTAGGTATAGGAAAAACGTCAGTACACACCGGTACCGCATAGTATCTATCCAGCCTACATAATTTCTCTGGAATTGCAACCGTGTTACAATCATTCAGAGCCGCTAATACCTCCCCTAGTAATACATGGAGGTTCTCAAGCTTAAATTTAAAATTTGAAATGTCTGAGTCCAGTTTACTTGGATCAGATCCGTCACCCACAGAATGAAACTCTCCGTCCTCATGTTCTGCAAATTGTGACGCAGTATCAGACATGGCTCTATTATTATCAGCGCACTCTGTTCTTACCCCAGAGTGATCGCGTTTACCCCTAAATTCTGGCAATTTAGATAGTACTTCAGTCATAACATTAGCCATGTCTTGCAAAGTGATTTGTAAGGGCCGCCCTGATGTACTTGGCGCCACAATATCACGCACCTCCTGAGCGGGAGGCGAAGGTACTGACACGTGAGGAGAGTTAGTCGGCATAACTTCCCCCTCGTTGTCTGGTGAAATTTTCTTTACATGTACAGATTGGCTTTTATTTAAAGTAGCATCAATGCAATTAGTACACAAATTTCTATTGGGCTCCACATTGGCCTTTAAACATATTGAACAAAGAGATTCATCTGTGTCAGACATGTTTAAACAAACTAGCAATGAGACTAGCAAGCTTGGAAAATACTTTTCAAATAAATTTACAAGCAATATAAAAAACGTTACTGTGCCTTTAAGAAGCACAAAAAAATGTCACAGTTGAAATAACAATGAACCAAATTAGTTATAGCAACCAAATTTTCACAGTAAATGCATTAAGTTAGCAAAGGATTGCACCCACCAGCAAATGGATGATTAACCCCTTAGTACCCAAAAACGGATAACAATTTAATATAAACGTTTTTATCACAGTCAAAACACACTCTCACAGGTCTGCTGTGAGTGATTACCTCCCTCAAAACTAGTTTTGGAGACCCCTGGGCTCTGTAGAGACGTCCTGGATCATGGAGGAAGAAATAGGAAGACTGTGACTGAATTTTTACTGAGCAATAAAGCGCTAAAATAGGCCCCTCCCACTCATAATACAACAGTGGGGAAGCTCAGTAAACTGATTTTATTCATAAACAAACGACAGCCATGTGGTAAAAATCATGCCCATAAAGTTTTATCACCAAGTACCTCAGAAAAAAACGATTAACATGCCAGTAAACGTTTTAAAAATGAAATTATGAAATGTTATTAATAAGCCTGCTGCTAGTCGCTTTCACTGCAGTGGAGGCTCAAATATTACTTAAATATATACAGTATTTTCTTAGTGAAGTTCCATTCCCCAGAAATACCTCAGTGTAAACATACATACATATCAGCCTGATACCAGTCGCTACTACTGCATTTAAGGCTGCACTTACATTACATCGGTATTAGCAGTATTTTCTCAGTCAATTCCATTCCTTAGAAAATAATATACTGCAACATACCTCCTTGCAGGTGAACCCTGCCTGCTGTCCCCTGTTCTGAAGTTACCTCACTCCTCAGAATGGCCGAGAACAGCAAGTGGATCTTAGTTACGACCGCTAAGATCATACACAAACTCAGGTAGATTCTTCTTCTAATGCTGCCTGAGAAAAAACAACACACTCCGGTGCTGTTTAAAATAACAAACTTTTGATTGAAGAAATAAAAACTAAGTTTAACAACCACAGTCCTCTCACACGTCCTATCTATTAGTTAGGTGCAAGAGAATGACTGGGTATGACGTAGAGGGGAGGAGCTATATAGCAGCTCTGCTTGGGTGATCCTCTTGCACTTCCTGTTAGGGAGGAGATATAATCCCATAAGTAATGGATGACCCGTGGACTGACTACACTTAACAGGAGGAAGTAATTTATCTTTAAATGTTAAAGTCTTAGATAAACAAGAAGAACAAAATTGGCTTCTAAACAAAGTAAACATTTATCAATGGAGCTGGACTGATCCTGTTCTAAGTCCATAGCTAATAATTCCCACAAGTAATAGGCAATGAGATACAAAAATAAAAATGCTTTAAAATTTTATTAAATATGTTAAAAATCAATAAGTCTGAGGTTCCTACTGGCAAGAAAATACCCCACTAGCAATCGGAATGGAGTCGGACTTGTTCAGCAATACGATCCGATGAGGACACCAAATGCAGCCTCCACTTGAAGAGCTGAAATCAATCTGCGAATCAGTCCGGTCGCAACGGCAACGCTCCACTAAACCGGAAGTGCGGTTGTCATGTGACCTGCCTGAAATTAAAGTGCGCAACAATTTCTCTGTAGAGAGAAAAAAGGCTCAAGTTACAATCAACTTTCTGGCCCTACACGTCTCTATTAAAATAATTAAATATCTCTGACATCCCAGCCCACAGAGAAAACTCTGTCTCTTTCATATCTCCAAATTAGGAATAACTTATCCCATATTGAGAAAGTGCCAATAAAAATGTGCCCATATGAATCCTTAAATTAATAAAGGATTGGAGGAGGATTAACCCCAATAAGTGCTGCTGTCCTTCATTACCTAGAAGGCAAAGGCACTCATCTTAGATTGCATAAGAGATGTTAATCCTCAAGGTGTGGCAGGCACTACGCTCTCTGTCATAGACATGTAGGAAAAGAAAGAACAGAGTAACCAACTCTGGCTTTCCACAAAGGGGTAACAAAGTGTTAAAAATAAAGCAAAGGAATTCCTCACTGCCTTTTAACTGCTAAAAGCCACCATTACTCTTACTCAAGAGATTGACGTGGACACAGCTAGACCCCAATCCTTGCTTGCAGGGAAAAGTACCCATAAAAGGATTAAAATCTTCATACACTACCTTCGCACAACCTCCATTGACAGAGGCAAAGAGAATGACTGGGGGCTATGGGTGAGGCAGTTACACTTAACAGCTTTGCTGGGGTGCTCTTTGCCTCCCTGACCAGGAGTTGAATATCCCACTAGTATGATGTTGTGGACTCTCCATGTCATAGGAAATAAATAAGGTTCTTACAGTACCACGTATGTGACAAACAAGGTACTTACAGTAACACGTATGTGACAAACAAGGTACTTACAGTAACACGTATGTGAAAAACACAAGGTTCTTACAGCAACACGTATGTAACAAACAAGGTACTTACAGCAACACGTACGTGACAAACGTAAGGTACTTACAGTAACACGTACGTGACAAACATAAGGTACTTACAGTAACACGTACGTGACAAACATAAGGTACTTACAGTAACACGTACGTGACAAACATAAGGTACTTACAGTAACACGTACGTGACAAACATAAGGTACTTACAGTAACACGTACGTGACAAACATAAGGTACTTACAGTAACACGTAAGTGACAAACATAAGATGCTTACAGTAACACGTACGTGACAAACATCTTCTTTGGGTACAAATTATACAGTTCTTGGTTATTAAAGGGAAATGATACCCAATTTTTTTCTTTCATGATTCAGATAGAGCAGCAATTTTAAGCAACTTTTTAATTTAATCGTATTATCAATTTTTCTTTATTCTCTTGAAATGCTTTGTTGAAGGAGCAGCAATGCCCTACTGGTTGCTGACTGAATACATGGGTGAGCCAATGGCAATCGGTTTATATATGCAGCCACCAATCAGCAGCTAGAACCTAGGTTCTTTGCTTCTCCTGAGCTTTCCTAGATAAACCTTTCAGCAAAGGATAACAAGAGAAGGTAGCAAATTAAATAATAGAAGTAAATTGGAAAGCTGTTATCTGAATCATGAAAAAAACAACGGGTTTCATGACCCTTTAAGTGCTACTACCTGGAATGCCAATTCTTTACAGTTTTGTACAGTCGTTCCCAAACTCACAGGCAGAAATACCAGTAAGTAGCATTTACCTTGATGGAGTTCAGGTAGATCAGGACGTCCTCAAACTGACGCAAGAGGAAGAAGCAGGAAGCCATGCACTGCCGCCCAGGGATGGTGTCTACAAAGAGAAAGGGACAATCTAACAGGACAGCTGTGACAACAGACAAATATACCGTTCTATAGCTCTGTGTATGGCCGTTACCCCATGCGATATGCCTACATCTAACAACAGACAAATATACCGTTCTATAGGTCTGTGTATGGCCGTTACCCCATGCGATATGCCTACATCTAACAACAGACAAATATACCGTTCTATAGGTCTGTGTATGGCCGTTACCCCATGTGATATGCCTACATCTAACAACAGACAAATATACCGTTCTATAGGTCTGTGTAGGGTCGTTACCCCATGTGATATGCTTACATCTAACAACAGACAAATATACCGTTCTACAGGTCTGTGTAGGGTCGTTACCCCATGCGATATGCTTACATCTAACAACAGACAAATAAACCGTTCTATAGGTCTGTGTAGGGTCGTTATCCCATGCGATATGCCTACATCTAACAACAGACAAATATACCGTTCTACAGGTCTGTGTATGGCCGTTACCCCATGTGATATGCCTACATCTAACAACAGACAAATATACCGTTCTATAGGTCTGTGTAGGGTCGTTACCCCATGTGATATGCTTACATCTAACAACAGACAAATATACCGTTCTACAGGTCTGTGTAGGGTCGTTACCCCATGCGATATGCTTACATCTAACAACAGACAAATAAACCGTTCTATAGGTCTGTGTAGGGTCGTTATCCCATGCGATATGCCTACATCTAACAACAGACAAATATACCGTTCTACAGGTCTGTGTATGGCCGTTACCCCATGTGATATGCCTACATCTAACAACAGACAAATATACCGTTCTATAGGTCTGTGTATGGCCGTTACCCCATGCGATATGCCTACATCTAACAACAGACATATAAACCATTCTATAGGTCTGTGTATGGCCGTTACCCCATGTGATATGCCTACATCTAACAACAGACAAATATACCGTTCTATAGGTCTGTGTATGGCCGTTACCCCATGCGATATGCCTACATCTAACAACAGACAAATATACCGTTCTATAGGTCTGTGTATGGCCGTTACCCCATGCGATATGCCTACATCTAACAACAGACAAATATACTGTTCTACAGGTCTGTGTATGGCCGTTACCCCATGTGATATGCCTACATCTAACAACAGACATATAAACCATTCTATAGGTCTGTGTATGGTCGTTACCCCATGTGATATGCCTACATCTAACAACAGACAAATATACCGTTCTACAGGTCTGTGTAGGGTCGTTACCCAATGTGATATGCCTACATCTAACAACAGACAGATATACCGTTCTATAGGTCTGTGTAGGGTCGTTACCCCATGTGATATGCCTACATCTAACAACAGACAAATATACCGTTCTATAGGTCTGTGTAGGGTCGTTACCCCATGTGATATGCCTACATCTAACAACAGACAGATATACCGTTCTATAGGTCTGTGTATGGCCGTTACCCCATGTGATATCCCTACATCTAACAACAGACAGATATACCGTTCTATAGGTCTGTGTAGGGTCGTTACCCCATGTGATATGCCTACATCTAAAAACAGACAGATATACCGTTCTATAGGTCTGTGTATGGCCGTTACCCCATGTGATATGCCTACATCTAACAACAGACAAATATACCGTTCTATAGGTCTGTGTAGGGTCGTTACCCCATGCGATATGCCTACATCTAACAACAGACAAATATACCGTTCTACAGGTCTGTGTAGGGTCGTTACCCCATGTGATATGCCTACATCTAACAACAGACAGATATACCGTTCTATAGGTCTGTGGAGGGTCGTTACCCCATGTGATATGCCCACATCTAACAACAGACAAATATACCGTTCTACAGGTCTGTGTATGGCCGTTACCCCATGTGATATGCCTACATCTAACAACAGACAGATATACCGTTCTATAGGTCTGTGTAGGGTCGTTACCCCATGCGATATGCCTACATCTAACAACAGACAGATATACCGTTCTATAGGTCTGTGTAGGGTCGTTACCCCATGTGATATGCCTACATCTAACAACAGACAAATATACCGTTCTATAGGTCTGTGTAGGGTCGTTACCCCATGTGATATGCCTACATCTAACAACAGACAAATATACCGTTCTATAGGTCTGTGTAGGGTCGTTACCCCATGCGATATGCCTACATCTAACAACAGACAAATATACCGTTCTATAGGTCTGTGTATGGCCGTTACCCCATGCGATATGCATACATCTAACAACAGACAAATATACCGTTCTATAGGTCTGTGTATGGCCGTTACCCCATGCGATATGCCTACATCTAACAACAGACAAATATACCGTTCTACAGGTCTGTGTATGGCCGTTAAACCATGCGATATGCCTACATCTAACAACAGACAAATATACCGTTCTATAGGTCTGTGTAGGGTCGTTAACCCATGCGATATGCCTACATCTAACAACAGACAAATATACCGTTCTATAGGTCTGTGTAGGGTCGTTACCCCATGCGATATGCCTACATCTAACAACAGACAAATATACCGTTCTATAGGTCTGTGTAGGGTCGCTACCCCATGCGATATGCCTACATCTAACAACAGACATACAAACCGTTCTATAGGTCTGTGTAGGGTCGTTATCCCATGCGATATGCCTACATCTAACAACAGACAAATATACCGTTCTACAGGTCTGTGTATGGCCGTTACCCCATGTGATATGCCTACATCTAACAACAGACAAATATACCGTTCTATAGGTCTGTGTATGGCCGTTACCCCATGTGATATGCCTACATCTAACAACAGACAAATATACCGTTCTACAGGTCTGTGTAGGGTCGTTACCCCATGTGATATGCCTACATCTAACAACAGACAAATATACCGTTCTATAGGTCTGTGTAGGGTCGTTACCACATGCGATATGCCTACATCTAACAACAGACAGATATACCGTTCTATAGGTCTGTGTATGGCCGTTACCCCATGCGATATGCCTACATCTAACAACAGACATATAAACCATTCTATAGGTCTGTGTATGGCCGTTACCCCATGTGATATGCCTACATCTAACAACAGACAAATATACCGTTCTATAGGTCTGTGTATGGCCGTTACCCCATGCGATATGCCTACATCTAACAACAGACAAATATACTGTTCTACAGGTCTGTGTATGGCCGTTACCACATGCGATATGCCTACATCTAACAACAGACAGATATACCGTTCTATAGGTCTGTGTATGGCCGTTACCCCATGCGATATGCCTACATCTAACAACAGACATATAAACCATTCTATAGGTCTGTGTATGGCCGTTACCCCATGTGATATGCCTACATCCAACAACAGACAAATATACCGTTCTATAGGTCTGTGTAGGGTCGTTACCCCATGCGATATGCCTACATCTAACAACAGACAAATATACCGTTCTATAGGTCTGTGTAGGGTCGTTACCCCATGCGATATGCCTACATCTAACAACAGACAAATATACCGTTCTATAGGTCTGTGTAGGGTCGTTATCCCATGCGATATGCCTACATCTAACAACAGACAAATATACCGTTCTACAGGTCTGTGTATGGCCGTTACCCCATGTGATATGCCTACATCTAACAACAGACAAATATACTGTTCTATAGGTCTGTGTATGGCCGTTACCCAATGTGATATGCCTACATCTAACAACAGACAAATATACCGTTCTACAGGTCTGTGTAGGGTCGTTACCCCATGTGATATGCCTACATCTAACAACAGACAAATATACCGTTCTATAGGTCTGTGTAGGGTCGTTACCACATGCGATATGCCTACATCTAACAACAGACAGATATACCGTTCTATAGGTCTGTGTATGGCCGTTACCCCATGCGATATGCCTACATCTAACAACAGACATATAAACCATTCTATAGGTCTGTGTATGGCCGTTACCCCATGTGATATGCCTACATCTAACAACAGACAAATATACCGTTCTATAGGTCTGTGTATGGCCGTTACCCCATGCGATATGCCTACATCTAACAACAGACAAATATACCGTTCTATAGGTCTGTGTATGGCCGTTACCCCATGCGATATGCCTACATCTAACAACAGACAAATATACTGTTCTACAGGTCTGTGTATGGCCGTTACCCCATGTGATATGCCTACATCTAACAACAGACATATAAACCATTCTATAGGTCTGTGTATGGTCGTTACCCCATGTGATATGCCTACATCTAACAACAGACAAATATACCGTTCTACAGGTCTGTGTAGGGTCGTTACCCCATGTGATATGCCTACATCTAACAACAGACAGATATACCGTTCTATAGGTCTGTGTAGGGTCGTTACCCCATGTGATATGCCTACATCTAACAACAGACAAATATACCGTTCTATAGGTCTGTGTAGGGTCGTTACCCCATGTGATATGCCTACATCTAACAACAGACAGATATACCGTTCTATAGGTCTGTGTATGGCCGTTACCCCATGTGATATGCCTACATCTAACAACAGACAGATATACCGTTCTATAGGTCTGTGTAGGGTCGTTACCCCATGTGATATGCCTACATCTAACAACAGACAGATATACCGTTCTATAGGTCTGTGTATGGCCGTTACCCCATGTGATATGCCTACATCTAACAACAGACAAATATACCGTTCTATAGGTCTGTGTAGGGTCGTTACCCCATGTGATATGCCTACATCTAACAACAGACAAATATACCGTTCTATAGGTCTGTGTAGGGTCGTTACCCCATGTGATATGCCTACATCTAACAACAGACAGATATACCGTTCTATAGGTCTGTGTAGGGTCGTTACCCCATGTGATATGCCCACATCTAACAACAGACAAATATACCGTTCTACAGGTCTGTGTATGGCCGTTACCCCATGTGATATGCCTACATCTAACAACAGACAGATATACCGTTCTATAGGTCTGTGTAGGGTCGTTACCCCATGCGATATGCCTACATCTAACAACAGACAGATATACCGTTCTATAGGTCTGTGTAGGGTCGTTACCCCATGTGATATGCCTACATCTAACAACAGACAAATATACCGTTCTATAGGTCTGTGTAGGGTCGTTACCCCATGTGATATGCCTACATCTAACAACAGACAAATATACCGTTCTATAGGTCTGTGTAGGGTCGTTACCCCATGCGATATGCCTACATCTAACAACAGACAAATATACCGTTCTATAGGTCTGTGTATGGCCGTTACCCCATGCGATATGCATACATCTAACAACAGACAAATATACCGTTCTATAGGTCTGTGTATGGCCGTTACCCCATGCGATATGCCTACATCTAACAACAGACAAATATACAGTTCTACAGGTCTGTGTATGGCCGTTACCCCATGCGATATGCCTACATCTAACAACAGACAAATATACCGTTCTATAGGTCTGTGTAGGGTCGTTACCCCATGCGATATGCCTACATCTAACAACAGACAAATATACCGTTCTATAGGTCTGTGTAGGGTCGTTACTCCATGCGATATGCCTACATCTAACAACAGACATATAAACCGTTCTATAGGTCTGTGTAGGGTCGTTACCCCATGTGATATGCCTACATCTAACAACAGACAAATATACAGTTCTACAGGTCTGTGTATGGCCGTTATCCCATGCGATATGCCTACATCTAACAACAGACAAATATACCGTTCTATAGGTCTGTGTAGGGTCGTTACCCCATGCGATATGCCTACATCTAACAACAGACAAATATACCGTTCTATAGGTCTGTGTAGGGTCGTTATCCCATGCGATATGCCTACATCTAACAACAGACAAATATACCGTTCTACAGGTCTGTGTATGGCCGTTACCCCATGTGATATGCCTACATCTAACAACAGACAAATATACCGTTCTACAGGTCTGTGTAGGGTCGTTACCCCATGTGATATGCCTACATCTAACAACAGACAAATATACCGTTCTACAGGTCTGTGTATGGCCGTTACCCCATGCAATATGCCTACATCTAACAACAGACAGATATACCGTTCTATAGGTCTGTGTATGGCCATTACCCCATGCGATATGCCTACATCTAACAACAGACATATAAACCATTCTATAGGTCTGTGTATGGCCGTTACCCCATGTGATATGCCTACATCTAACAACAGACAAATATACCGTTCTATAGGTCTGTGCATGGCCGTTACCCCATGCGATATGCCTACATCTAACAACAGACATATAAACCATTCTATAGGTCTGTGTAGGGTCGTTACCCCATGTGATATGCCTATATCTAACAACAGACAAATATACTGTTCTACAGGTCTGTGTATGGCCGTTACCCCATGTGATATGCCTACATCTAACAACAGACATATAAACCATTCTATAGGTCTGTGTATGGTCGTTACCCCATGTGATATGCCTACATCTAACAACAGACAAATATACCGTTCTACAGGTCTGTGTAGGGTCGTTACCCCATGTGATATGCCTACATCTAACAACAGACAGATATACCGTTCTATAGGTCTGTGTAGGGTCGTTACCCCATGTGATATGCCTACATCTAACAACAGACAGATATACCGTTCTATAGGTCTGTGTATGGCCGTTATCCCATGTGATATGCCTACATCTAACAACAGACAGATATACCGTTCTATAGGTCTGTGTAGGGTCGTTACCCCATGTGATATGCCTACATCTAACAACAGACAGATATACCGTTCTATAGGTTTGTGTATGGCCGTTACCCCATGTGATATGCCTACATCTAACAACAGACAAATATACCGTTCTATAGGTCTGTGTAGGGTCGTTACCCCATGCGATATGCCTACATCTAACAACAGACAAATATACCGTTCTACAGGTCTGTGTATGGCCGTTACCCCCATGCGATATGCCTACATCTAACAACAGACAAATATACCGTTCTACAGGTCTGTGTATGGCCGTTACCCCATGTGATATGCCTACATCTAACAACAGACAAATATACCGTTCTATAGGTCTGTGTAGGGTCGTTACCCCATGCGATATGCCTACATCTAACAACAGACAAATATACCGTTCTACAGGTCTGTGTAGGGTCGTTACCCCATGTGATATGCCTACATCTAACAACAGACAAATATACCGTTCTATAGGTCTGTGTATGGCCGTTACCCCATGCGATATGCCTACATCTAACAACAGACAAAAATACCGTTCTATAGGTCTGTGTATGGCCGTTACCCCATGCGATATGCCTACATCTAACAACAGACATATAAACTATTCTATAGGTCTGTGTATGGCCGTTACCCCATGTGATATGCCTACATCTAACAACAGACAGATATACCTTTCTATAGGTCTGTGTATGGCCGTTACCCCATGTGATATGCCTACATCTAACAACAGACATATAAACCGTTCTATAGGTCTGTGTAGGGTCGTTATCCCATGTGATATGCCTACATCTAACAACAGACAAATATACCGTTCTACAGGTCTGTGTATGGCCGTTACCCCATGTGATATGCCTACATCTAACAACAGACAAATATACCGTTCTATAGGTCTGTGTATGGCCGTTACCCCATGTGATATGCCTACATCTAACAACAGACAAATATACCGTTCTACAGGTCTGTGTAGGGTCGTTACCCCATGTGATATGCCTACATCTAACAACAGACAAATATACCGTTCTATAGGTCTGTGTAGGGTCGTTACCACATGCGATATGCCTACATCTAACAACAGACAGATATACCGTTCTATAGGTCTGTGTATGGCCGTTACCCCATGCGATATGCCTACATCTAACAACAGACATATAAACCATTCTATGGGTCTGTGTATGGCCGTTACCCCATGTGATATGCCTACATCTAACAACAGACAAATATACCGTTCTATAGGTCTGTGTATGGCCGTTACCCCATGCGATATGCCTACATCTAACAACAGACAAATATACCGTTCTATAGGTCTGTGTATGGCCGTTACCCCATGCGATATGCCTACATCTAACAACAGACAAATATACTGTTCTACAGGTCTGTGTATGGCCGTTACCACATGCGATATGCCTACATCTAACAACAGACAGATATACCGTTCTATAGGTCTGTGTATGGCCGTTACCCCATGCGATATGCCTACATCTAACAACAGACATATAAACCATTCTATAGGTCTGTGTATGGCCGTTACCCCATGTGATATGCCTACATCTAACAACAGACAAATATACCGTTCTATAGGTCTGTGTAGGGTCGTTACCCCATGCGATATGCCTACATCTAACAACAGACAAATATACCGTTCTACAGGTCTGTGTAGGGTCGTTACCCCCATGCGATATGCCTACATCTAACAACAGACAAATATACCGTTCTATAGGTCTGTGTAGGGTCGTTATCCCATGCGATATGCCTACATCTAACAACAGACAAATATACCGTTCTACAGGTCTGTGTATGGCCGTTACCCCATGTGATATGCCTACATCTAACAACAGACAAATATACTGTTCTACAGGTCTGTGTATGGCCGTTACCCCATGTGATATGCCTACATCTAACAACAGACAAATATACCGTTCTACAGGTCTGTGTAGGGTCGTTACCCCCATGTGATATGCCTACATCTAACAACAGACAAATATACCGTTCTATAGGTCTGTGTAGGGTCGTTACCACATGCGATATGCCTACATCTAACAACAGACAGATATACCGTTCTATAGGTCTGTGTATGGCCGTTACCCCATGCGATATGCCTACATCTAACAACAGACATATAAACCATTCTATAGGTCTGTGTATGGCCGTTACCCCATGTGATATGCCTACATCTAACAACAGACAAATATACCGTTCTATAGGTCTGTGTATGGCCGTTACCCCATGCGATATGCCTACATCTAACAACAGACAAATATACCGTTCTATAGGTCTGTGTATGGCCGTTACCCCATGCGATATGCCTACATCTAACAACAGACAAATATACTGTTCTACAGGTCTGTGTATGGCCGTTACCCCATGTGATATGCCTACATCTAACAACAGACAAATATACCGTTCTATAGGTCTGTGTAGGGTCGTTACCACATGCGATATGCCTACATCTAACAACAGACAAATATACCGTTCTACAGGTCTGTGTAGGGTCGTTACCCCATGTGATATGCCTACATCTAACAACAGACAGATATACCGTTCTATAGGTCTGTGTAGGGTCGTTACCCCATGTGATATGCCTACATCTAACAACAGACAAATATACCGTTCTATAGGTCTGTGTAGGGTCGTTACCCCATGTGATATGCCTACATCTAACAACAGACAGATATACCGTTCTATAGGTCTGTGTATGGCCGTTACCCCATGTGATATGCCCTACATCTAACAACAGACAGATATACCGTTCTATAGGTCTGTGTAGGGTCGTTACCCCATGAGATATGCCTACATCTAACAACAGACAGATATACCGTTCTATAGGTCTGTGTATGGCCGTTACCCCATGTGATATGCCTACATCTAACAACAGACAAATATACCGTTCTATAGGTCTGTGTATGGACGTTACCCCATGCGATATGCCTACATCTAACAACAGACAAATATACCGTTCTACAGGTCTGTGTATGGTTGTTACCCCATGTGATATGCCTACATCTAACAACAGACAGATATACCGTTCTATAGGTCTGTGTAGGGTCGTTACCCCATGTGATATGCCCACATCTAACAACAGACAAATATACCGTTCTACAGGTCTGTGTATGGCCGTTACCCCATGTGATATGCCTACATCTAACAACAGACAGATATACCGTTCTATAGGTCTGTGTAGGGTCGTTACCCCATGCGATATGCCTACATCTAACAACAGACAGATATACCGTTCTATAGGTCTGTGTAGGGTCGTTACCCCATGTGATATGCCTACATCTAACAACAGACAAATATACCGTTCTATAGGTCTGTGTAGGGTCGTTACCCCATGTGATATGCCTACATCTAACAACAGACAAATATACCGTTCTATAGGTCTGTGTAGGGTCGTTACCCCCATGCGATATGCCTACATCTAACAACAGACAAATATACCGTTCTATAGGTCTGTGTATGGCCGTTACCCCATGCGATATGCATACATCTAACAACAGACAAATATACCGTTCTATAGGTCTGTGTATGGCCGTTACCCCATGCGATATGCCTACATCTAACAACAGACAAATATACAGTTCTACAGGTCTGTGTATGGCCGTTACCCCATGCGATATGCCTACATCTAACAACAGACAAATATACCGTTCTATAGGTCTGTGTAGGGTCGTTACCCCATGCGATATGCCTACATCTAACAACAGACAAATATACCGTTCTATAGGTCTGTGTAGGGTCGTTACTCCATGCGATATGCCTACATCTAACAACAGACATATAAACCGTTCTATAGGTCTGTGTAGGGTCGTTATCCCATGCGATATGCCTACATCTAACAACAGACAAATATACCGTTCTACAGGTCTGTGTATGGCCGTTACCCCATGTGATATGCCTACATCTAACAACAGACAAATATACCGTTCTACAGGTCTGTGTAGGGTCGTTACCCCATGTGATATGCCTACATCTAACAACAGACAAATATACCGTTCTATAGGTCTGTGTAGGGTCGTTACCCCATGCGATATGCCTACATCTAACAACAGACAGATATACCGTTCTATAGGTCTGTGTATGGCCGTTACCCCATGCGATATGCCTACATCTAACAACAGACATATAAACCATTCTATAGGTCTGTGTATGGCCGTTACCCCATGTGATATGCCTACATCTAACAACAGACAAATATACCGTTCTATAGGTCTGTGTATGGCCGTTACCCCATGCGATATGCCTACATCTAACAACAGACATATAAACCATTCTATAGGTCTGTGTAGGGTCGTTACCCCATGTGATATGCCTATATCTAACAACAGACAAATATACTGTTCTACAGGTCTGTGTATGGCCGTTACCCCCATGTGATATGCCTACATCTAACAACAGACATATAAACCATTCTATAGGTCTGTGTATGGTCGTTACCCCATGCGATATGCCTACATCTAACAACAGACAAATATACCGTTCTACAGGTCTGTGTAGGGTCGTTACCCCATGTGATATGCCTACATCTAACAACAGACAGATATACCGTTCTATAGGTCTGTGTAGGGTCGTTACCCCATGCGATATGCCTACATCTAACAACAGACAGATATACCGTTCTATAGGTCTGTGTATGGCCGTTATCCCATGTGATATGCCTACATCTAACAACAGACAGATATACCGTTCTATAGGTCTGTGTAGGGTCGTTACCCCATGTGATATGCCTACATCTAACAACAGACAGATATACCGTTCTATAGGTCTGTGTATGGCCGTTACCCCATGTGATATGCCTACATCTAACAACAGACAAATATACCGTTCTATAGGTCTGTGTAGGGTCGTTACCCCATGCGATATGCCTACATCTAACAACAGACAAATATACCGTTCTACAGGTCTGTGTATGGCCGTTACCCCATGCGATATGCCTACATCTAACAACAGACAAATATACCGTTCTACAGGTCTGTGTATGGCCGTTACCCCATGTGATATGCCTACATCTAACAACAGACAAATATACCGTTCTATAGGTCTGTGTAGGGTCGTTAACCCATGCGATATGCCTACATCTAACAACAGACAAATATACCGTTCTACAGGTCTGTGTAGGGTCGTTACCCCATGTGATATGCCTACATCTAACAACAGACAAATATACCGTTCTATAGGTCTGTGTATGGCCGTTACCCCATGCGATATGCCTACATCTAACAACAGACAAAAATACCGTTCTATAGGTCTGTGTATGGCCGTTACCCCATGCGATATGCCTACATCTAACAACAGACATATAAACTATTCTATAGGTCTGTGTATGGCCGTTACCCCATGTGATATGCCTACATCTAACAACAGACAGATATACCTTTCTATAGGTCTGTGTATGGCCGTTACCCCATGTGATATGCCTACATCTAACAACAGACATATAAACCGTTCTATAGGTCTGTGTAGGGTCGTTATCCCATGTGATATGCCCTACATCTAACAACAGACAAATATACCGTTCTATAGGTTTGTGTAGGGTCGTTACCCCATGCGATATGCCTACATCTAACAACAGACAGATATACCGTTCTATAGGTCTGTGTAGGGTCGTTACCCCATGTGATATGCCTACATCTAACAACAGACAAATATACCGTTCTATAGGTCTGTGTAGGGTCGTTACCCCATGTGATATGCCTACATCTAACAACAGACAAATATACCGTTCTACAGGTCTGTGTATGGCCGTTACCCCATGCAATATGCCTACATCTAACAACAGACAAATATACCGTTCTACAGGTCCGTGTATGGCCGTTACCCCATGTGATATGCCTACATCTAACAACAGACAAATATACCGTTCTATAGGTCTGTGTATGGCCGTTACCCCATGCGATATGCCTACATCTAACAACAGACAAATATACCGTTCTATAGGTCTGTGTATGGCCGTTACCCCATGTGATATGCCTACATCTAACAACAGACAAATATACTGTTCTACAGGTCTGTGTATGGCCGTTACCCCATGTGATATGCCTACATCTAACAACAGACATATAAACCGTTCTATAGGTCTGTGTATGGTCGTTACCCCATGTGATATGCCTACATCTAACAACAGACAAATATACCGTTCTATAGGTCTGTGTAGGGTCGTTACCCCATGTGATATGCCTACATCTAACAACAGACAGATATACCGTTCTATAGGTCTGTGTAGGGTCGTTACCCCATGTGATATGCCTACATCTAACAACAGACAAATATACCGTTCTACAGGTCTGTGTAGGGTCGTTACCCCATGTGATATGCCTACATCTAACAACAGACAGATATACCGTTCTATAGGTCTGTGTATGGCCGTTACCCCATGTGATATGCCTACATCTAACAACAGACAGATATACCGTTCTATAGGTCTGTGTAGGGTCGTTACCCCATGTGATATGCCTACATCTAACAACAGACAGATATACCGTTCTATAGGTCTGTGTATGGCCGTTACCCCATGTGATATGCCTACATCTAACAACAGACAAATATACCGTTCTATAGGTCTGTGTAGGGTCGTTACCCCATGCGATATGCCTACATCTAACAACAGACAAATATACCGTTCTACAGGTCTGTGTAGGGTTGTTACCCCATGTGATATGCCTACATCTAACAACAGACAGATATACCGTTCTATAGGTCTGTGTAGGGTCGTTACCCCATGTGATATGCCTACATCTAACAACAGACAAATATACCGTTCTACAGGTCTGTGTATGGCCGTTACCCCATGTGATATGCCTACATCTAACAACAGACAGATATACCGTTCTATAGGTCTGTGTAGGGTCGTTACCCCATGCGATATGCCTACATCTAACAACAGACAAATATACCGTTCTATAGGTCTGTGTAGGGTCGTTACCCCATGCGATATGCCTACATCTAACAACAGACAAATATACCGTTCTATAGGTCTGTGTAGGGTCGTTACCCCATGTGATATGCCTACATCTAACAACAGACAAATATACCGTTCTATAGGTCTGTGTAGGGTCGTTACCCCATGCGATATGCCTACATCTAACAACAGACAAATATACCGTTCTATAGGTCTGTGTATGGCCGTTACCCCATGCGATATGCATACATCTAACAACAGACAAATATACCGTTCTATAGGTCTGTGTATGGCCGTTACCCCATGCGATATGCCTACATCTAACAACAGACAAATATACAGTTCTACAGGTCTGTGTATGGCCGTTATCCCATGCGATATGCCTACATCTAACAACAGACAAATATACCGTTCTATAGGTCTGTGTAGGGTCGTTACCCCATGCGATATGCCTACATCTAACAACAGACAAATATACCGTTCTATAGGTCTGTGTAGGGTCGTTACTCCATGCGATATGCCTACATCTAACAACAGACATATAAACCGTTCTATAGGTCTGTGTAGGGTCGTTACCCCATGTGATATGCCTACATCTAACAACAGACAAATATACAGTTCTACAGGTCTGTGTATGGCCGTTATCCCATGCGATATGCCTACATCTAACAACAGACAAATATACCGTTCTATAGGTCTGTGTAGGGTCGTTACCCCATGCGATATGCCTACATCTAACAACAGACAAATATACCGTTCTATAGGTCTGTGTAGGGTCGTTATCCCATGCGATATGCCTACATCTAACAACAGACAAATATACCGTTCTATAGGTCTGTGTATGGCCGTTACCCCATGTGATATGCCTACATCTAACAACAGACAAATATACCGTTCTACAGGTCTGTGTAGGGTCGTTACCCCATGTGATATGCCTACATCTAACAACAGACAAATATACCGTTCTACAGGTCTGTGTATGGCCGTTACCCCATGTGATATGCCTACATCTAACAACAGACAAATATACCGTTCTATAGGTCTGTGTATGGCCATTACCCCATGCGATATGCCTACATCTAACAACAGACATATAAACCATTCTATAGGTCTGTGTATGGCCGTTACCCCATGTGATATGCCTACATCTAACAACAGACAAATATACCGTTCTATAGGTCTGTGAATGGCCGTTACCCCATGCGATATGCCTACATCTAACAACAGACATATAAACCTTTCTATAGGTCTGTGTAGGGTCGTTACCCCATGTGATATGCCTATATCTAACAACAGACAAATATACTGTTCTACAGGTCTGTGTATGGCCGTTACCCCATGTGATATGCCTACATCTAACAACAGACATATAAACCATTCTATAGGTCTGTGTATGGTCGTTACCCCATGTGATATGCCTACATCTAACAACAGACAAATATACCGTTCTACAGGTCTGTGTAGGGTCGTTACCCCATGTGATATGCCTACATCTAACAACAGACAGATATACCGTTCTATAGGTCTGTGTAGGGTCGTTACCCCATGTGATATGCCTACATCTAACAACAGACAGATATACCGTTCTATAGGTCTGTGTATGGCCGTTATCCCATGTGATATGCCTACATCTAACAACAGACAGATATACCGTTCTATAGGTCTGTGTATGGCCGTTACCCCATGTGATATGCCTACATCTAACAACAGACAGATATACCGTTCTATAGGTTTGTGTATGGCCGTTACCCCATGTGATATGCCTACATCTAACAACAGACAAATATACCGTTCTATAGGTCTGTGTAGGGTCGTTACCCCATGCGATATGCCTACATCTAACAACAGACAAATATACCGTTCTACAGGTCTGTGTATGGCCGTTACCCCATGCGATATGCCTACATCTAACAACAGACAAATATACCGTTCTACAGGTCTGTGTATGGCCGTTACCCCATGTGATATGCCTACATCTAACAACAGACAAATATACCGTTCTATAGGTCTGTGTAGGGTCGTTAACCCATGCGATATGCCTACATCTAACAACAGACAAATATACCGTTCTACAGGTCTGTGTAGGGTCGTTACCCCATGTGATATGCCTACATCTAACAACAGACAAATATACCGTTCTATAGGTCTGTGTATGGCCGTTACCCCATGCGATATGCCTACATCTAACAACAGACAAAAATACCGTTCTATAGGTCTGTGTATGGCCGTTACCCCATGCGATATGCCTACATCTAACAACAGACATATAAACTATTCTATAGGTCTGTGTATGGCCGTTACCCCATGTGATATGCCTACATCTAACAACAGACAGATATACCTTTCTATAGGTCTGTGTATGGCCGTTACCCCATGTGATATGCCTACATCTAACAACAGACATATATACCGTTCTATAGGTCTGTGTAGGGTCGTTACCCCATGTGATATGCCTACATCTAACAACAGACAAATATACCGTTCTACAGGTCTGTGTATGGCCGTTACCCCATGTGATATGCCTACATCTAACAACAGACAAATATACCGTTCTATAGGTCTGTGTATGGCCGTTACCCCATGTGATATGCCTACATCTAACAACAGACAAATATACCGTTCTACAGGTCTGTGTAGGGTCGTTACCCCATGTGATATGCCTACATCTAACAACAGACAAATATACCGTTCTATAGGTCTGTGTAGGGTCGTTACCACATGCGATATGCCTACATCTAACAACAGACAGATATACCGTTCTATAGGTCTGTGTATGGCCGTTACCCCCATGCGATATGCCTACATCTAACAACAGACATATAAACCATTCTATGGGTCTGTGTATGGCCGTTACCCCATGTGATATGCCTACATCTAACAACAGACAAATATACCGTTCTATAGGTCTGTGTATGGCCGTTACCCCATGCGATATGCCTACATCTAACAACAGACAAATATACCGTTCTATAGGTCTGTGTATGGCCGTTACCCCATGCGATATGCCTACATCTAACAACAGACAAATATACTGTTCTACAGGTCTGTGTATGGCCGTTACCACATGCGATATGCCTACATCTAACAACAGACAGATATACCGTTCTATAGGTCTGTGTATGGCCGTTACCCCATGCGATATGCCTACATCTAACAACAGACATATAAACCATTCTATAGGTCTGTGTATGGCCGTTACCCCATGTGATATGCCTACATCTAACAACAGACAAATATACCGTTCTATAGGTCTGTGTAGGGTCGTTACCCCATGCGATATGCCTACATCTAACAACAGACAAATATACCGTTCTATAGGTCTGTGTAGGGTCGTTACCCCATGCGATATGCCTACATCTAACAACAGACAAATATACCGTTCTATAGGTCTGTGTAGGGTCGTTATCCCATGCGATATGCCTACATCTAACAACAGACAAATATACCGTTCTACAGGTCTGTGTATGGCCGTTACCCCATGTGATATGCCTACATCTAACAACAGACAAATATACTGTTCTATAGGTCTGTGTATGGCCGTTACCCCATGTGATATGCCTACATCTAACAACAGACAAATATACCGTTCTACAGGTCTGTGTAGGGTCGTTACCCCATGTGATATGCCTACATCTAACAACAGACAAATATACCGTTCTATAGGTCTGTGTAGGGTCGTTACCACATGCGATATGCCTACATCTAACAACAGACAGATATACCGTTCTATAGGTCTGTGTATGGCCGTTACCCCATGCGATATGCCTACATCTAACAACAGACATATAAACCATTCTATAGGTCTGTGTATGGCCGTTACCCCATGTGATATGCCTACATCTAACAACAGACAAATATACCGTTCTATAGGTCTGTGTATGGCCGTTACCCCATGTGATATGCCTACATCTAACAACAGACAAATATACCGTTCTATAGGTCTGTGTATGGCCGTTACCCCATGCGATATGCCTACATCTAACAACAGACAAATATACTGTTCTACAGGTCTGTGTATGGCCGTTACCCCATGTGATATGCCTACATCTAACAACAGACAAATATACCGTTCTATAGGTCTGTGTAGGGTCGTTACCACATGCGATATGCCTACATCTAACAACAGACAAATATACCGTTCTACAGGTCTGTGTAGGGTCGTTACCCCATGTGATATGCCTACATCTAACAACAGACAGATATACCGTTCTATAGGTCTGTGTAGGGTCGTTACCCCATGTGATATGCCTACATCTAACAACAGACAAATATACCGTTCTATAGGTCTGTGTAGGGTCGTTACCCCATGTGATATGCCTACATCTAACAACAGACAGATATACCGTTCTATAGGTCTGTGTATGGCCGTTACCCCATGTGATATGCCTACATCTAACAACAGACAGATATACCGTTCTATAGGTCTGTGTAGGGTCGTTACCCCATGTGATATGCCTACATCTAACAACAGACAGATATACCGTTCTATAGGTCTGTGTATGGCCGTTACCCCATGTGATATGCCTACATCTAACAACAGACAAATATACCGTTCTATAGGTCTGTGTAGGGTCGTTACCCCATGCGATATGCCTACATCTAACAACAGACAAATATACCGTTCTACAGGTCTGTGTAGGGTTGTTACCCCATGTGATATGCCTACATCTAACAACAGACAGATATACCGTTCTATAGGTCTGTGTAGGGTCGTTACCCCATGTGATATGCCCACATCTAACAACAGACAAATATACCGTTCTACAGGTCTGTGTATGGCCGTTACCCCATGTGATATGCCTACATCTAACAACAGACAAATATACCGTTCTATAGGTCTGTGTAGGGTCGTTACCCCATGCGATATGCCTACATCTAACAACAGACAGATATACCGTTCTATAGGTCTGTGTATGGACGTTACCCCATGTGATATGCCTACATCTAACAACAGACAAATATACCGTTCTATAGGTCTGTGTAGGGTCGTTACCCCATGTGATATGCCTACATCTAACAACAGACAAATATACCGTTCTATAGGTCTGTGTAGGGTCGTTACCCCATGCGATATGCCTACATCTAACAACAGACAAATATACCGTTCTATAGGTCTGTGTATGGCCGTTACCCCATGCGATATGCCTACATCTAACAACAGACAAATATACCGTTCTATAGGTCTGTGTATGGCCGTTACCCCATGCGATATGCCTACATCTAACAACAGACAAATATACAGTTCTACAGGTCTGTGTATGGCCGTTATCCCATGCGATATGCCTACATCTAACAACAGACAAATATACCGTTCTATAGGTCTGTGTAGGGTCGTTACCCCATGCGATATGCCTACATCTAACAACAGACAAATATACCGTTCTATAGGTCTGTGTAGGGTCGTTACTCCATGCGATATGCCTACATCTAACAACAGACATATAAACCGTTCTATAGGTCTGTGTAGGGTCGTTATCCCATGCGATATGCCTACATCTAACAACAGACAAATATACCGTTCTACAGGTCTGTGTATGGCCGTTACCCCATGTGATATGCCTACATCTAACAACAGACAAATATACCGTTCTACAGGTCTGTGTAGGGTCGTTACCCCATGTGATATGCCTACATCTAACAACAGACAAATATACCGTTCTATAGGTCTGTGTAGGGTCGTTACCCCATGCGATATGCCTACATCTAACAACAGACAGATATACCGTTCTATAGGTCTGTGTATGGCCGTTACCCCATGCGATATGCCTACATCTAACAACAGACATATAAACCATTCTATAGGTCTGTGTATGGCCGTTACCCCATGTGATATGCCTACATCTAACAACAGACAAATATACCGTTCTATAGGTCTGTGCATGGCCGTTACCCCATGCGATATGCCTACATCTAACAACAGACATATAAACCATTCTATAGGTCTGTGTAGGGTCGTTACCCCATGTGATATGCCTATATCTAACAACAGACAAATATACTGTTCTACAGGTCTGTGTATGGCCGTTACCCCATGTGATATGCCTACATCTAACAACAGACATATAAACCATTCTATAGGTCTGTGTATGGTCGTTACCCCATGTGATATGCCTACATCTAACAACAGACAAATATACCGTTCTACAGGTCTGTGTAGGGTCGTTACCCCATGTGATATGCCTACATCTAACAACAGACAGATATACCGTTCTATAGGTCTGTGTAGGGTCGTTACCCCATGTGATATGCCTACATCTAACAACAGACAGATATACCGTTCTATAGGTCTGTGTATGGCCGTTATCCCATGTGATATGCCTACATCTAACAACAGACAGATATACCGTTCTATAGGTCTGTGTAGGGTCGTTACCCCATGTGATATGCCTACATCTAACAACAGACAGATATACCGTTCTATAGGTCTGTGTATGGCCGTTACCCCATGTGATATGCCTACATCTAACAACAGACAAATATACCGTTCTATAGGTCTGTGTAGGGTCGTTACCCCATGCGATATGCCTACATCTAACAACAGACAAATATACCGTTCTACAGGTCTGTGTATGGCCGTTACCCCATGCGATATGCCTACATCTAACAACAGACAAATATACCGTTCTACAGGTCTGTGTATGGCCGTTACCCCATGTGATATGCCTACATCTAACAACAGACAAATATACCGTTCTATAGGTCTGTGTAGGGTCGTTAACCCATGCGATATGCCTACATCTAACAACAGACAAATATACCGTTCTACAGGTCTGTGTAGGGTCGTTACCCCATGTGATATGCCTACATCTAACAACAGACAAATATACCGTTCTATAGGTCTGTGTATGGCCGTTACCCCATGCGATATGCCTACATCTAACAACAGACAAAAATACCGTTCTATAGGTCTGTGTATGGCCGTTACCCCATGCGATATGCCTACATCTAACAACAGACATATAAACTATTCTATAGGTCTGTGTATGGCCGTTACCCCATGTGATATGCCTACATCTAACAACAGACAGATATACCGTTCTATAGGTCTGTGTATGGCCGTTACCCCATGTGATATGCCTACATCTAACAACAGACATATAAACCGTTCTATAGGTCTGTGTAGGGTCGTTATCCCATGTGATATGCCTACATCTAACAACAGACAAATATACCGTTCTATAGGTTTGTGTAGGGTCGTTACCCCATGCGATATGCCTACATCTAACAACAGACAGATATACCGTTCTATAGGTCTGTGTAGGGTCGTTACCCCCTGTGATATGCCTACATCTAACAACAGACAAATATACCGTTCTATAGGTCTGTGTAGGGTCGTTACCCCATGTGATATGCCTACATCTAACAACAGACAAATATACCGTTCTACAGGTCTGTGTATGGCCGTTACCCCATGCAATATGCCTACATCTAACAACAGACAAATATACCGTTCTACAGGTCCGTGTATGGCCGTTACCCCATGTGATATGCCTACATCTAACAACAGACAGATATACCGTTCTATAGGTTTGTGTAGGGTCGTTACCCCATGTGATATGCCTACATCTAACAACAGACAAATATACCGTTCTATAGGTCTGTGTATGGCCGTTACCCCATGCGATATGCCTACATCTAACAACAGACAAATATACCGTTCTACAGGTCTGTGTATGGCCGTTACCCCATGTGATATGCCTACATCTAACAACAGACAAATATACTGTTCTACAGGTCTGTGTATGGCCGTTACCCCATGTGATATGCCTACATCTAACAACAGACAAATATACCGTTCTACAGGTCTGTGTATGGCCGTTGCCCCATGTGATATGCCTACATCTAACAACAGACAGATATACCGTTCTACAGGTCTGTGTATGGCCGTTACCCCATGTGATATGCCTACATCTAACAACAGACAAATATACCGTTCTATAGGTCTGTGTAGGGTCGTTACCCCATGTGATATGCCTACATCTAACAACAGACAAATATACCGTTCTATAGGTCTGTGTAGGGTCGTTAACCCATGTGATATGCCTACATCTAACAACAGACAAATATACCGTTCTATAGGTCTGTGTATGGCCGTTACCCCATGTGATATATGGCCGTTACCCCATGTGATATGCCTACATCTAACAACAGACAAATATACCGTTCTACAGGTCTGTGTATGGCCGTTACCCCATGTGATATGCCTACATCTAACAACAGACAGATATACCGTTCTACAGGTCTGTGTATGGCCGTTACCCCATGTGATATGCCTACATCTAACAACAGACAGATATACCGTTCTATAGGTCTGTGTATGGTCGTTACCCCATGCGATATGCCTACATCTAACAACAGACAAATATACCGTTCTACAGGTCTGTGTAGGGTCGTTAACCCATGTGATATGCCTACATCTAACAACAGACAAATATACCGTTCTATAGGTCTGTGTAGGGTCGTTAACCCATGTGATATGCCTACATCTAACAACAGACAAATATACTGTTCTACAGGTCTGTGTATGGCCGTTAACCCATGTGATATGCCTACATCTAACAACAGACAGATATACCGTTCTATAGGTTTGTGTAGGGTCGTTAACCCATGTGATATGCCTACATCTAACAACAGACAAATATACTGTTCTACAGGTCTGTGTATGGCCGTTACCCCATGTGATATGCCTACATCTAACAACAGACAAATATACTGTTCTACAGGTCTGTGTAGGGCCGTTACCCCATGTGATATGCCTACATCTAACAACAGACAAATATACCATTCTATAGGTCTGTGTAGGGTCGTTACCTCATGTGATATGCCTACATCTAATAACAGACATATAAAGTTCTACAGGTCTGTGTAGGGTCGTTACCCCATGCGATATGCCTACATCTAACAACAGACAAATATACCGTTCTATAGGTTTGTGTAGGGTCGTTATCCCATGCGATATGCCTACATCTAACAACAGATAGATATACCGTTCTATAGGTCTGTGTAGGGTCGTTACCCCATGCGATATGCCTACATCTAACAACAGACAAAACATAATTTATGTAAGAACTTACCTGATAAATTCATTTCTTTCATATTAGCAAGAGTCCATGAGCTAGTGACGTATGGGATATACATTCCTACCAGGAGGGGCAAAGTTTCCCAAACCTTAAAATGCCTATAAATACACCCCTCACCACACCCACAATTCAGTTTAACGAATAGCCAAGAAGTGGGGTGATAAGAAAAAAGTGCGAAAGCATATAAAATAAGGAATTGGAATAATTGTGCTTTATACAAAAAAATCATAACCACCACAAAAAAGGGCGGGCCTCATGGACTCTTGCTAATATGAAAGAAATGAATTTATCAGGTAAGTTCTTACATAAATTATGTTTTCTTTCATGTAATTAGCAAGAGTCCATGAGCTAGTGACGTATGGGATAATGACTACCCAAGATGTGGATCTTTCCACGCAAGAGTCACTAGAGAGGGAGGGATAAAATAAAGACAGCCAATTCCTGCTGAAAATAATCCACACCCAAAATAAAGTTTAATGAAAAACATAAACAGAAGATTCAAACTGAAACCACTGCCTGAAGTACTTTTCTACCAAAAACTGCTTCAGAAGAAGAAAACACATCAAAATGGTAGAATTTAGTAAAAGTATGCAAAGAGGACCAAGTTGCTGCTTTGCAAATCTGATCAACCGAAGCTTCATTCCTAAACGCCCAGGAAGTAGAAACTGACCTAGTAGAATGAGCTGTAATCCTTTGAGGCGGAATTTTACCCGACTCGACATAGGCATGATGAAATAAAGATTTCAACCAAGATGCCCAAGAAATGGCAGAAGCTTTCTGGCCTTTTCTAGAACCGGAAAAGATGACAAATAGACTAGAAGTCTTTCGGAAAGACTTAGTAGCTTCAACATAATAATACAAAGCTCTAACAGCATCCAAGAATGCAATGATTTCTCCTTAGAATTCATAGGATTAGGACACAATGAAAGAACCACAATTTCTCTACTAATGTTGTTAGAATTCACAACCTTAGGTAAAAAATTCAAAAGAAGTTTGCAGCACCGCCTTATCCTGATGAAAAATCAGAAAAGGAGACTCACAAGAAAGAGCAGATAATTCAGAGACTCTTCTGGTAGAAGAGATGGCCAAAAGAAACAAAACTTTCCAAGAAAGTAATTTAATGACCAAAGAATACATGGGTTCAAAAGGAGGAGCTTGAAGAGCCCCCAGAACCAAATTCAAACTCCAAGGAGGAGAAATTGACTTAATGACAGGTTTTATACGAACCAAGGCTTGTACAAAACAATGAATATCAGGAAGATTAGCAAACTTTCTGTGAAAAAGAACAGAAAGAGCAGAGATTTGTCCATTCAAGGAACTTGCGGACAAACCGTTATCTAAACCATCCTGAAGAAAATGTAAAATTCTCGGTATTCAAAAAGAATGCCAAGAAAAATGATGAGAAAGACACTAAGAAATATAAGTCTTCCAGACTCTATAATATATCTCTCTAGATACAGATTTACGAGCCTGTCACATAGTATTAATCACAGAGTCAGAGAAACCTCTTTGACCAAGAATCAAGCGTTCAAACTCCATACCTTAAAATTTAAGGATTTGAGATCCTGATGGAAGAAAGGACCTTGCGACAGAAAGTCTGGTCTTAACGGAAGAGTCCACAGCTGGCAAGAGGCGATCCGGACAAGATCTGCATACCAAAACCTGTGAGGCCATGCTGGAGCTACCAGCAGGATAAACGAGCATTCCTGTAGAATCTTGGAGAATACTTTTGGAAGAAGAACTAGAGGCGGAAAGATATAGGCAGGATGATACTTCCAAGGAAGTGATAATGCATCCACTGCCTCCGCCCGAGGATCCCGGGATCTGGACAGATACCAGGGAAGTTTCTTGTTTAGATGAGAAGCCATCAGATCTATTTCTGGGAGTTCCCACATTTGAAGAATCTGAAGAAATACCTCTGGGTGAAGAGACCATTCGCCCGGATGCAACGTTTGGCGACTGAGATAATCCGCTTCCCAATTGTCTATACCTGGGATATGAACCGCAGAGATTAGACAGGAGCTGGATTCCGCCCAAACCAAAATTCGAGATACTTCTTTCATAGCCAGAGGACTGTGAGTCCCTCCTTGATGATTGATGTATGCCACAGTTGTGACATTGTCTGTCTGAAAACAAATGAACGATTCTCTCTTTAGAAGAGGCCATGACTGAAGAGCTCTGAAAATTGCACGGAGTTCCAAATATTGATCAGTAATCTCACCTCCTGAGATTCCCAAACCCCTTGTGCCGTCAGAGACCCCCACACAGCTCCCCAACCTGTAAGACTTGCATCTGTTGAGATTATAGTCCAGGTCGGAAGAACAAAGAAGCCCCCTGAACTAAACGATGGTGATCTGTCCACCACGTCAGAGAGTGTCGTATAATCGGTTTAAATATATTAATTGAGATATCTTTGTGTAATCCCTGCACCATTGGTTCAGCATACAGAGCTGAAGAGGTCGCATGTGAAAACGAGCAAAGGAGATAGCATCCGATGCGGCAGTCCTAAGACCTAAAATTTCCATGCATAAGGCTACCAAAGGGAATGATTGTGACTGAAGGTTTTGACAAGCTGATATCAATGTTAAACTTCTCCTGTCTGACAAGGACAGAGTCATAGACACTGAATCTATCTGGAAACCTAAAAAGGTTACCCTTGTCTGAGGAATCAATGAACTTTTTGGTAAATTGATCCTCCAACCATGATCTTGAAGAAACAACACAAGTCGATTCGTATGAGATTCTGCGAAAATGTGAAGACTGAGCAAGTACCAAGATATCGTCCAAATAAGGAAATACCAAAACCCTGTTTTCTGATTACAGACAGAAGGGCACTGAGAACCTTTGAAAACATTCTTGGAGCTGATGCTAGGCCAAACGGTAGAGCCACAAAACTGGTAATGCTTGTCTAAAAAGAGAATCTCAGAAACTAAAAGTGATCTGGATGAATCGGAATATGCAGATATGCATCCTGTAAATCTATTGTAGACATATAATGCCCTTGCTAAACAAAAGGCAGGATAGTCCTACAGTTACCATCTTGAATGTTGGTATCCTTACATAACGATTCAATATTGATAGATCCGGAACTGGTCTGAAGGAATTGACCTTCTTTGGTACAATGAAGAGATAGAATAAAACCCCAGCCCCTGTTCCAGAACTGGAACTGGCATAATTACTCCAGCGAACTCTAGATCTGAAACACATTTCAGAAATGCTGAGCCTTTGCTGTGTTTACTGGGACACGGGAAAGAAAAAAATCTCTTTGCAGGAGGCCTTAACTTGAAGCCAATTCTGTACCTTTCTGAAACAATGTTCTGAAACCAGAGATTGTGAACGGAATTGATCCAAATTTCTTTGAAGAAAACGTAATCTGCCCCATACCAGCTGAGCTGGAATGAGGGCCGCACCTTCATGGGTACTTAGGAGCTGGCTTTAGGTTTCTATAAGGCTTGGATATATTCCAAACTGATACCGCTCCTGAGGATGAAGGATCAGGCTTTTGTTCCTTGTTGTGAGGAAAGGAACGAAAACGATTATTAGACCTAAATTTACCTTAGATTTTTTATCCTTTGTTAAAAAAGTTCCCTTCCCTCCAGTAACAGTTGAGATAATAGAATCCAACGGAGAACCGAATAATTTATTACCCTGGAAAGAAAGGGAAAGCAAAGTTGACTTAGAAGACATATCAGCATTCCAAGTTTTAAGCCATAAAGCTTTTCTATCTAAAATAGCTAGAGACATATACCTGATATCAACTCTAATGATATCAAAAGATGGTATCACAAATAAAATTATTAGCATGTTATAGAATAATAATAATGCTATAAAATTATGATCTGTTACTTGTTGCGCTAAAGCTTCTAACCAAAAAGTTGAAGCTGCAGCAACATCCGCTAAAAATATAGCAGGTCTAAGAAGATTACCTGAACATAAGTAAGCTTTTCTTAGAAAGGATTCAATTTTCCTATCTAAAGGATCCTTAAATGAAGTACTATCTGCCGTAGGAATAGTAGTACGTTTAGCAAGAGTAGAGACAGCCCCATTAACTTTAGGGATTTAGTCCCAAACTCTAATCTGTCAGATGGCACAGGATATAATTGCTTAAACGTTTTAGAAGGAGTAAATGAATTACCCAAATTATTCCATTCCCTGGAAATTACTTCAGAAATAGCATCAGGGAGAGAAAACACTTCTGGAATAACTACAGGAGATTTAAAAACCTTATTTAAACGTTTAGATTTAGTATCAAGAGGACCAGAATCCTCTATTTCTAATGCAATTAATACTTCTTTAAGTAAAGAACGAATAAATTCCATCTTGAACAAATACAAAGATTTATCAGCATCAACCTCTGAGACAGAAACCTCTGAACCAGAAGAACCATTATCAGTATCAGAATGATGATGTTCATTTAAAAATTCATCTGAAAAAAGAGAAGTTTTAAAAGACTTTTATGTATACTAGAAGGAGAAATAACAGACATAGCCTTCTTAATGGATTTAAAAAAATAAAATCTCTTATGTTATCAGGAACACTCTGAAAATTAGATGTTGACAGAACAGCAACAGGTAATGTAACAGTACTAAAGGAAATTTTATCTGCATTAATAAGTTTGTCATGACATGCAATACAAACAACAGCTGGAGAAACAGATACCAAAAGTTTATAGCAGATACACTTAGCTTGGTAGCTCCAGCACCGGGCAGCGATTTTCCTGAAGTATCTTCTGACTCAGTTGCAACGTGGAACATCTTGCAATATGTAATAGAAAAAACAACATATAAAGCAAAATTGATCAAATTCCTTAAATGACAGTTTCAGGAATGGGAAAAAAATGCCAGTGAACAAACTTCTAGCAACCAGAAGCAATAAATAATGAGACTTAAATAATGCCCATATTTTTTAGCGCCAAATAAGACGCCCACATTATTTGGCGCCTAAATGCTTTTGGCGCCAAAAATGACGCCACATCCGGAACGCCGACACTTTTGACGCAAAAAAATGTCAAAAAATGACGCAACTTCCGGCGACACGTATGACGCCGGAAACAGAAAAAAAAATTTGCGCCAAAAAAGTCTGCGCCAAGAATGACGCAATAAAATGAAGCATTTTCAGCCCCCGCGAGCCTAACAGCCCACAGGGAAAAAGTCAAATTTTTTAAGGTAAGAAAAAATGATTGATTCAAATGCATTATCCCAAGTATGAAACTGACTGTCTGAAAATAAGGAATGTTGAACATCCTGAGTCAAGGCAAATAAATGTTTGAATACATATATTTAGAACTTTATAAAAAAAAGCGCCCAACCATAGCTTAGAGTGTCACAGAAAATAAGCTTACTTACTTACCCCAGGACACTCATCTACATGTAGTAGAAAGCCAAACCAGTACTGAAACGAAAATCAGCAGAGGTAATGGTATATATATATATATATATATATATATATATATATATATATAAGAGTATATCGTCGATCCGAAAAGGGAGGTAAGAGATGAATCTCTACGACCGATAACAGAGAACCTATGAAATAGACCCCGTAGAAGGAGATCATTGCATTCAAATAGGCAATAGAGACTGGGCAGAAAAAGGTTTACTCTATGTGAAACAATTTCTTGACGAAAATTATCATATAGTACCTGCTGAAGATATTTTTAGTAAGTACAGTATACCTAGATCCAATTTATTTGCGTATTTTCAAATCCGTCATTTTATTTTAGATCAGAAGTGGCGGCCTTCATCCACAATAGCTTGGCCCGATATTAAACTTTGTATACAAAAATTCACTACAGGTGATGCCTCGATCTCTCTGTTGTATGATATCATGTTGAATAAGCAGAGTCTGCCCATTAGGGATAATCTATGTAAATTTTGGTCTGCAAGAATTCCTGTGATAGATTTTGAAAATATTTCTCAAAGCTTTAATTTGCTGCAGAAATGCAAAGTACCAATGGCCTGGAAAGAATCACATATGAAGCTGATTAATGACTTTTATATTTCACCATGGAAGATGAAAAAGTTTTATCCTTTATCGGTCAATATCTGCCCACGTTGCGCATATTATAAGGCAGATATACTCCATATGTTTTGGTCTTGCCCTATGGTCAGACAATTATGGCTGAAGATAATTTACTGGTTTAATAAATTATACAAAGTTACAATATTGCTAGCAGTAGAGGATATTTTCTTTCTATACCCTTTCAATGATGATTTTAATAGGAACACCATAGAAAGCCTAAATACAGTTATATTAGCAGTTAGATTCTGTATACTTAAAAATTGGAAAAGTAAGCGTTTATTAGGACTAGCTGAGGTGTTTAAAATATTTCAGGAGCAGATTGTCTTTGAATCTTTCCATCTCCATGATGCCTCTGAGAAAAGAATTAAGAAGTTCTTATGGAGATGGTCACCGGTTATCTTAACCTATCCAAGTGTTATTCAAAAAATGATTCTCTCCCCCTTTCTAGCATCAGTAAGTTTTGCAGAATTGACTCTATTAAATGTCTTTCCACATAATTGGATCAAGTAGCCTGGATGGGTCGATATGGAGGGATAGTTGGAGGGGGGGGAGAGGAGGAGAGGATTGTCCCCTTTTTTTTTTTTTTTTTTTTTTAAATATGTGTATATCTATATGATTTGGTTATGTGTTGAATCTGTAAACAAGGTGATGTAAAAACCCTTTAAAAGTTCAGCAGTGTATGTTAATAACGACAAATCTTGATAAGGGTATTAGGCATTGATGGTCAATTTATATAATGAAGCAATTATTTTCTCATGTGTTTATTTTCTCTTTTTTTCTGTTTTCAGCTCTGCTTCGTTATGTTATTTTTGTTGATTTTCGCCCTGCGTGGTGTAAAGAATTGTAATTTGATTTGTTTTTGTTTGACATACGCTGTTGGTTATCTATAAATAAAAGTTTAAAAAAAAAAAAAGAACTTTATAAAAAAGTGCCTAACCATAGCTTAGAGTGTCACAGAAAATAAGCTTACTTACTTACCCCAGGACACTCATCTACATGTTGTAGAAAGCCAAACCAGTACTGAAACGAGAATCAGCAGAGGTAATGGTATAAATAAGAGTATATCGTCGATCTGAAAAGGGAGGTAAGAGATGAATTTCTACGACCGATAACAGAGAACCTATGAAATAGACCCCGTAGAAGGAGATCATTGCATTCAAATAGGCAATACTCTCCTCACATCCCTCTGACATTCACTGCACGCTGAGAGGAAAACCGGGCTCCAACCTGCTGCGGAGCGCATATCAACGTAGAATCTAGCACAAACTTACTTCAGCACCTCCATAGGAGGCAAAGTTTGTAAAACTGATTTGTGGGTGTGGTGAGGGGTGTATTTATAGGCATTTTGAGGTTTGGGAAACTTTGCCCCTCCTGGTAGGAATGTATATCCCATACGTCACTAGCTCATGGACTCTTGCTAATTACATGAAAGAAATATACTGTTCTACAGGTCTGTGTAGGGTCGTTACCCCATGTGATATGCCTACATCTAACAACAGACAAATATACTGTTCTACAGGTCTGTGTATGGCCGTTACCCCATGTGATATGCCTACATCTAACAACAGACATATAAACCGTTCTATAGGTCTGTGTAGGGTCGTTACCCCATGCGATATGCCTACATCTAACAACAGACATATAAACCATTCTATAGGTCTGTGTAGGGTCGTTACCCCATGTGATATGCCTACATCTAACAACAGACAAATATACCGTTCTATAGGTCTGTGTATGGCCGTTACCCCATGTGATATGCCTACATCTAACAACAGACAAATATACCGTTCTATAGGTCGGTGTAGGGTCGTTACCCCATGTGATATGCCTACATCTAACAACAGACAAATATACCGTTCTATAGGTCTGTGTAGGGTCGTTACCCCATGTGATATGCCTACATCTAACAACAGACATATAAACCGTTCTATAGGTCTGTGTAGGGTCGTTACCCCATGCGATATGCCTACATCTAACAACAGACAAATATACCGTTCTATAGGTCTGTGTAGGGTCGTTACCCCATGTGATATGCCTACATCTAACAACAGACATATAAACCGTTCTATAGGTCTGTGTAGGGTCGTTATCCCATGCGATATGCCTACATCTAACAACAGACAGATATACCGTTCTATAGGTCTGTGTAAGGTCGTTACCCCATGCGATATGCCTACATCTAACAACAGACATATAAACCATTCTATAGGTCTGTGTAGGGTCGTTAACCCATGTGATATGCCTACATCTAACAACAGACAAATATACCGTTCTACAGGTCTGTGTAGGGTCGTTACCCCATGTGATATGCCTACATCTAACAACAGACAAATATACCGTTCTATAGGTCTGTGTATGGCCGTTACCCCATGTGATATGCCTACATCTAACAACAGACATATAAACCATTCTATAGGTCTGTGTAGGGTCGTTAACCCATGTGATATGCCTACATCTAACAACAGACAAATATACCGTTCTACAGGTCTGTGTATGGCCGTTACCCCATGTGATATGCCTACATCTAACAACAGACATATAAACCGTTCTATAGGTCTGTGTAGGGTCGTTACCCCATGCGATATGCCTACATCTAACAACAGACAAATATACCGTTCTACAGGTCTGTGTAGGGTCGTTACCCCATGTGATATGCCTACATCTAACAACAGACAAATATACCGTTCTATAGGTCTGTGTAGGGTCGTTACCCCATGCGATATGCCTACATCTAACAACAGACAAATATACCGTTCTACAGGTCTGTGTATGGCCGTTACCCCATGTGATATGCCTACATCTAACAACAGACAAATATACCGTTCTACAGGTCTGTGTAGGGTCGTTACCCCATGCGATATGCCTACATCTAACAACAGACATATAAACCATTCTATAGGTCTGTGTAGGGTCGTTACCCCATGCGATATGCCTACATCTAACAGACAGATATACCGTTCTATAGGTCTGTGTAGGGTCGTTACCCCATGCGATATGCCTACATCTAACAACAGACAGATATACCGTTCTATAGGTCTGTGTAGGGTCGTTACCCCATGTGATATGCCTACATCTAACAACAGACAAATATACCGTTCTATAGGTCTGTGTAGGGTCGTTACCCCATGTGATATGCCTACATCTAACAACAGACAAATATACCGTTCTATAGGTCTGTGTAGGGTCGTTATCCCATGCGATATGCCTACATCTAACAACAGACAAATATACCGTTCTATAGGTCTGTGTAGGGTCGTTACCCCATGCGATATGCCTACATCTAACAACAGACAAATATACCGTTCTATAGGTCTGTGTATGGTCGTTACCCCATGCGATATGCCTACATCTAACAGACAAATATACCATTCTATAGGTCTGTGTATGGCCGTTACCCCATGTGAAATGCCTACATCTAACAACAGACACATATACCGTTCTATAGGTCTGTGTAGGGTCATAATCCCATGCGATATGCCTACATCTAACAACAGACAAATATACCGTTCTATAGGTCTGTGTAGGGTCGTTACCCCATGTGATATGCCTACATCTAACAACAGACAGATATACCGTTCTATAGGTCTGTGTAGGGTCGTTACCCCATGCGATATGCCTACATCTAACAACAGACAGATATACCGTTCTATAGGTCTGTGTAGGGTCGTTACCCCATGCGATATGCCTACATCTAACAACAGACATATAAACCGTTCTATAGGTCTGTGTAGGGTTGTTACCCCATGCGATATGCCTACATCTAACAACAGACAAATATACCGTTCTATAGGTCTGTGTAGGGTCGTTATCCCATGCGATATGCCTACATCTAACAACAGACAAATATACCGTTCTATAGGTCTGTGTAGGGTCATTATCCCGTGCGATATGCCTACATCTAACAACAGACAAATATACCGTTCTACAGGTCTGTGTAGGGCCGTTACCCCATGCGATATGCCTACATCTAACAACAGACAAATATACCGTTCTATAGGTCTGTGTATGGTCGTTACCCCATGGGATATGCCTACATCTAACAACAGACAAATATACCATTCTATAGGTCTGTGTATGGCCGTTACCCCATGTGATATGCCTACATCTAACAACAGACAAATATACCGTTCTATAGGTCTGTGTAGGGTCGTTATCCCATGCGATATGTCTACATGTAACAACAGACAAATATACCGTTCTATAGGTCTGTGTAGGGTCGTTACCCCATGCGATATGCTTACATCTAACAACAGACAAATATACCGTTCTATAGGTCTGTGTAGGGTCGTTACCCCATGCGATATGCCTACATCTAACAACAGACAGATATACCGTTCTATAGGTCTGTGTAGGGTCGTTACCCCATGCGATATGCCTACATCTAACAACAGACAGATATACTGTTCTATAGGTCTGTGTAGGGTCGTTACCCCATGCGATATGCCTACATCTAACAACAGACAAATATACCGTTCTATAGGTCTGTGTATGGCCGTTACCCCATGCGATATGCCTACATCTAACAACAAATATACCGTTCTATAGGTCTGTGTAGGGTCGTTACCCCATGCGATATGCCTACATCTAACAACAGACAAATATACCGTTCTATAGGTCTGTGTAGGGTCGTTACCCCATGCGATATGCCTACATCTAACAACAGACAGATATACCGTTCTATAGGTCTGTGTAGGGTCGTTACCCCATGCGATATGCCTACATCTAACAACAGACAGATATACTGTTCTATAGGTCTGTGTAGGGTCGTTACCCCATGCGAGATGCCTACATCTAACAACAGACAAATATACCGTTCTATAGGTCTGTGTATGGCCGTTACCCCATGCGATATGCCTACATCTAACAACAGACAAATATACCGTTCTATAGGTCTGTGTAGGGTCGTTACCCCATGCGATATGCCTACATCTAACAACAGACAAATATACCGTTCTATAGGTTTGTGTAGGGTCGTTACCCCATGTGATATGCCTACATCTAACAACAGACAGATATTCCGTTCTATAGGTTTGTGTAGGGTCATTACCCCATGTGATATGCCTACATCTAACAACAGACAGATATACCGTTCTATAGGTCTGTGTAGGGTCGTTACCCCATGCGATATGCCTACATCTAACAACAGACAGATATACCGTTTTATAGATTAGTGTAGGGTCGTTACCCCATGTGATATGCCTACATCTAACAACAGACAGATATACCGTTCTATAGGTCTGTGTTACCCCATGCGATATGCCTACATCTAACAACAGACAAATATACTGTTCTATAGGTTTGTGTAGGGTCGTTACCCCATGTGATATGCCTACATCTAACAACAGACAAATATACCGTTCTATAGGTCTGTGTAGGGTCGTTACCCCATGCGATATGCCTACATCTAACAACAGACAAATATACCATTAATGGGTAGTCCATTAATGGGTAGATTCCCTTCAAGTAGGACTAGGTAATGCTGTGTTCATGTAATCCTCTTCAGTAAGAGTATTGTTAGCTGTTAGATGTCGCAGGGAGGCATCTATGTTCTCTCTCCAGTAATCTATGCTAACCCCCACCCAGCAATCGGGGTTAGGTACTCTGCTTTCCTTCTACTTAAGGTCCCTGTCAGAAATCTGGATGAAGCTGTCAGACCTGGAAGAGCCGTGACTGCTCTGAAGGTAAGTCCCTATTTTCTCTCCTGCTTCGAATGGCCTATCGTTTTCTATAAGGGGTCCCTAGTAGCTCTAAGACACTGGAGAGTTCCAGGTCTATTCTAGGAGGGTGTTTGGAGGCACAATACCCTAAAAATCTCTCCAAGGGGGGAGTTAGGGGGTTAAATCACAGGCCCAGACTTATGGTTATGGAGTGTTTTCTTTTCCACGGATCATCTTAATTACTAATGGGATATTCACCTCCTGGTCAGCAGGAGGCGACAAAGAGCACCACAGCAAAGCTGTTAAATATCACCTCCCTTCACTCCCAACCCAGTCATTCTCTTTGCCTATGTTAGTTATAGGAAGTGGTAAAGTGAGGTGTTAGAATAGATTCTTCAATCAAGAGATATTATTTTTAAAGTAGTGCAAGATTGTGCTGCTTTGTCCTAGGGTATAGCCGTAGTCCATATCAGTCTCTTCAGTAGAGCAGTGGTGGCTTTAGAACAATGGGAACTTGTGGGACATAATTCTCACTGCTCCTCCCATATATGAATGCTGCCCTAAATCAGAATACCTGAGAAATATTTACTCAGGAATTTCTTTCACAGGCCCATGTGGGGGAGAGGACCTCTCAAGCCTGATGATCTGCCTTGCTGTCAGGCAGATATTTGAGGTAAGTGCTTCTTCATTGTTTCTGGGGCTAAGACAGGACACTCAGAAAAAAGGGAGTACTTCACTATCGATAGTACATAATATAGGTGGCACATATAATATTCACTTTATTATGGGTTGGACAGCATTAAGCAAGCACTGGGGGGCAGTTGGCTCTGGTGGTTTCACTTATGACGTTATGTTCTGCTCTCATAACGGCCGGGAGACTTAGTTGTTATTTGCAACGCCCACGATGGGCGGGTCCTTCTGATTTGTGTGCCTTTTGCATTGCGCTTCAGTGATATGGACAAGCAAGGCAGAAGGTTCCAGTCTCTCCCTAGAAACGCATGTTTTAAGCCAAAACAAGCGCTTCTAGGACCGGAAAGCAGAGGTTCTAATCCCCTATCGAGTCCGGATCATTTTTCCTACTAAGAGGGAAGTCCTCCGGTACTGCAGTCAGGTAATCATCTCAGCAGAGCTGCAGAGGTGTAGGGGCGTCATATTTGCTTTTAAATCAAAAGAAGTACGTTTTTGCATCCAGAGTAAAAAGGTTACACATTTAAATTTAAAGTGACAGTAACGTTTTTTTCATTTAAAATTTTTTATTACAAATTTGAGGTTTTTATTTCTTGTTGCTATTTCTTCTGTTCGCAGTGTCAGAGCACTCAACATTGCAGTATGAGTCCCCTTACCTTATTTTTCATTCTGACAAGGTAGTTCTACGTACTAAATTAGGATTTCTTCCTAAAGTCGTTTCTGATCGAAACATTAATCAGGAGATTGTTCTTCCTTCCTTGCGTCTTAATCCTACTTCTCAGAAGGAACGGCTTCTGCACAATTTGGACATGGTTCGTGCTTTAAAGTTTTACCTGCAGGCGACTAAGGATTTTTGTCAGTCTTCTGCATTGTTTGTGATTTTCTCAGGGAAACCTAAGGGACAGAAAGCTATGGCTACCTCTCTTTCTCTTTGGCTGAAGAGTATCATACGTTTTGCATATGAGACTGCTGGACAGCAGCCTCCTGAACGAATTACGGCTCATTCCACTAGGGCTGTGGCTTCCTCATGGGCATTAAAAAAATGAAGCTTCTGTGGAACAGATTTGCAAGGCTGCAACTTGGTCTTCTCTTCATACTTTTTCAAAATTCTACAAATTTGATACTTTTGCCTCGGCTGAGTCCGCTTTTGGGAGAAAGGTTCTTCAAGCAGTGGTGCCTTCCGTTTAGGTTCCCTGTCTTGTCCCTCCTGTATCATCTGTGTACTCTAGCTTGGGTACTGATTCCCATTAGTAATTAAGATGATCCGTGGACTCATTGTGTCATTAAAAAGAAAAGAAAATGTATGCTTACCTGATAAATTGATTTCTTTTTTGACACGATGAGTCCACGGCCCGCCCTGTTTTTTTGTAAGACGACAGGTTTTTGGGTTTATAAACTTCAGACACCTCTGCACCTTGTTACTTCCTTTCTCTCCTTGACTTCGGTCGAATGACTGGTTTGGGAGTGAAGGGAGGTGATATTTAACAGCTTTGCTGTGGTGCTCTTTGCCGCCTCCTGCTGACCAGGAGGTGAATATCCCATTAGTAATTAGGATGATCCGTGGACTCATCGTCTCAAAAAAAGTAAATTTATGCTTACCTGATAAATTAATTTCTTCTACGATATGACGAGTCCACGGATTTCATCCTTACTTGTGGGATTTATCCTCCTGCTAACAGGAAATGGCAAAGAGCACCACAGCAGAGCTGTATATATAGCTCCTCCCATCCCTCCACCTCCAGTCATTTGACCGAAGTTAGGAAGAGAAAGGAAAAGCTAAAGGTGCAGAGGTGACTGAAGTTTACAAACATATAAACTAAATCTGTCTTAAAAATGACAGGGTGGGCCGTGGACTCGTCATATCGTAGAAGAAATGAATTTATCAGGTAAGCATAAATTTACTTTTCTTCTACAATATATGACGAGTCCACGGATTTCATCCTTACTTGTGGGATACAATACTAAAGCTACAGGACACGGATGAAAGGGAGGGAACAAGACAGGAACCTAAACGGAAGGCACCACTGCTTGAAAAACCTTTCTCCCAAAACCAGCCTCAGAAGAAGCAAAAATATCAAATTTGGAAAATTTGGAAAAAGTATGAAGAGACGACCAAGTCGCAGCCTTGCAAATCTGTTCAACAGAAGCATCGTTTTTAAATGCCCATGAGGAAGCCACAGCCCTAGTAGAATGAGCCATAATTCTTTCAGGAGGCTGCTGTCCAGCAGTCTCATACGCCAGACGGATGATACTCCTCAGCCAAAAAGAAAGGGAGGTAGCCGTAGCTTTCTGACCCCTACGCTTTCCAGAAAAAACAATGAATAATGAAGATGATTGACGGAAATCCTTAGTAGCCTGCAAGTAAAACTTCAAGGCACGGACCACGTCCAAGTTATGCAACAGACGTTTCTTCTTAGAAGAAGGATTAAGACACAAGGAAGGAAGAACAATTTCCTGATTAATATTCCTATTTGAAACAACCTTAGGAAGAACCCAAGTTTGGTACGTAAAACTACCTTATCAGAATGAAAGTTAAGATAAGGCGAGTCACATTGTAGTGCTGAAAGCTCAGAAACTGTACGAGCAGAAGACATAGCAACCAAAAACAAAACCTTTCCAAGATAACAACTTAATATCTATGGAATGCATGGGTTCAAACGGAACCCCTTAAAGAACACTAAGAACTAAATTCAAACTCCAGGGTGGAGCAATTGGTCTAAACACATGCTTAATTCTGGTTAGAGCCTGACAAAAAGACTGAACGTCTGGAACATCTGCCAAACGTTTGTGTAACAAAATTGACAAAGCAGAAATGTGTCCCTTTAAGGAACTCGCTGATAACCCTTTCTCCAATCCTTCTTGGAGAAAAGATTAGCCATGAGTAGCCCTTGGATTCACACCAAAAAAGATATTCACGCCATATCTTATGATAGATCTTTCTAGTGACAGGCTTACGTGCCTGAATCAAAGTATCGATGACCGAATCGGAGAATCCCCGCTTAGATAAAATCAAGCGTTCAATCTCCAAGCAGTCAGCTGCAAAGAAATTATATTTGGATGTTGGAAAGGTCCTTGAATGAGAAGGTCCTGTCTCACTGGAAGTTTCCACAGAGGTAGAGAGGACATGTCCACTAGATCTGCATACCAAGTCCTGCGTGGCCACGCAGGCGCGATCAGAATCACTGAAGCTCTCTCCTGTTTGATCCGAGCAATCACGCGGGGAAGGAGAGGAAACGGTGGAAACACATAAGCTAGGCTGAACGACCAAGGCACTGCCAAGGCATCTATCAGTTCGGCCTGAGGATCCCTCGACCTGGATCCGTATCTGGGAAGCTTGGCATTCTGTCGAGACGCCATCAGATCCAATTCCGGTCTGCCCCATCGGAGAATCAGTGAGGCAAATACCTCCGGATGGAGTTCCCACTCCCCCGGATGAAAAAATCTGCTTCCCAGTTGTCCACTCCTGGGATGTAGATTGCCGACAGATAACAAGAGTGGGCCTCCGCCCATCGAATTATCTTGGATACTTCTGTCATCGCTAAGGAACTCCTCGCTCCTCCCTGATGATTGATGTAAGCCACAGTCGTGATGTTGTCCAACTGGAATCTGATGAATTTGGCCGAAACCAACTGAGGCCACGCCTGAAGCACATTGAATATTGCTCTCAATTCCAGAATATTGATTGGAAGTAGAGACTCCATCTGAGTGCATACACCCTGAGCCTTCAGGGAATTCCAGACTGCACCCCAGCCTAGTAGACTGGCGTCCGTTGTCACTATCACCCACGAGGGTCTGCGGAAACACGTCCCTTGGGACAGATGATCCGGCGACAACCACCAAAAAAAAAAAAGAGAGAGTCTCTGGTCTCCTGGTCCAGATTTATCTGAGGAGATGAATTTGTATAATCCCCATTCCCCATGAAATCGAGCAAACGGAATGATGTCCATTGCCGCCACCATCAATCCAATTACCTCCATGCACTGAGCCACTGATGGTCGAGGATTGGACTGAAGAGCTCGGCATGTATTTAGAATCTTTGACTTTCTGACCTCCATCAGAAAAATCTTCATGGATATAGAATCCATCAGAGTTCCCAAGAAGGGAACCCTTGTCTGAGGAATTAGTGAACTCTTTTCTAGATTCACTTTCCATCCGTGAGTTCTCAGAAAAGACAAGACAACACTGTGTCCGTATGAGAGTTTGTTAGATGAGAAGTTGATGCCTGAATCAGAATATCGTCCAGATAAGGCGCCACTGCTATGCCCCGCGGCCTGAGAACCGCCAGAAGGGACCCTAGGACCTTTGTGAAGATCCTGGGTGCTGTGGCCTGCATTTTTAGCCGACAACTTAGCAATTTGAAAGGCGGCCCTCTAACTTCTTATCCAGTGTCTTTGAAAGCACAACTGTCCTCAATAGGAATAGTTGTACGCTTAGCCAGGGTAGAAATAGCTCCCTCCACCTTGGGGACAGTCTGCCAAGATTCTCGAATGGTGTCTGATATGGGATACATTTTCCTAAAATTAGGAGGAGGAGAGAATGGTATACCCGGTCTGTCCCACTCCTTCTTAATAATCTCCGAGATTCTCTTATGAACCGGAAAAACATCAGTGTAAGCGGGTACTTCTAGATATTTGTCCATTTTACACAATTTCTCTGGTGGTACCATAATAGGGTCACAGTCCTCCAGAGTCCCTAAGACCTCCCGAAGTAATAGGCGGAGGTGTTCCAGCTTAAATTTAAAGGACATGATGTCCGAATCTGTCTGAGGTAACATACTTCCTGATTCTGAAAGTTCTCCCTCAGACAAAATTTCCCTGACCCCCAACTCAGATCCCTGTGAGGGTACATCGGAAATCGCCAACAAAGCATCAGAGGACTCAGTATTCACATTGATTCCTGTCCTACTGCGCTTACCCTTTAACACTGGTAACTTAGATAATACCTCTGTAAGGGTAGTTGACATAACTGCAGCCATATCCTGCAGAGTAAAAGAATTAGATGCTGTTGAGGAACTCAGCGTCGCTTGGGTGGGCGTCAAAGGTTGTGACACTTGGGGAGAATTAGGCGACATATCCTGATTCTCTTCAGGCTGAGAATCATCCTTAGGCACACTTTCTTTACATAAAATAACATAATTTATGTAAGAACTTACCTGATAAATTCATTTCTTTCATATTAGCAAGAGTCCATGAGCTAGTGACGTATGGGATACACATTCCTACCAGGAGGGGCAAAGTTTCCCAAACCTCAAAATGCCTATAAATACACCCCTCACCACACCCACAATTCAGTTTAACGAATAGCCAAGAAGTGGGGTGATAAAAAAGTGCGAAAGCATATAAAATAAGGAATTGGAATAATTGTGCTTTATATAAAATCATAACCACCACAAAAAAAGGGCGGGCCTCATGGACTCTTGCTAATATGAAAGAAATGAATTTATCAGGTAAGTTCTTACATAAATTATGTTTTCTTTCATGTAATTAGCAAGAGTCCATGAGCTAGTGACGTATGGGATAATGACTACCCAAGATGGGGATCTTTCCACACAAGAGTCACTAGAGAGGGAGGGATAAAATAAAGACAGCCAATTCCTGCTGAAAATAATCCACACCCAAAATAAAGTTTAACGAAAAACATAAGCAGAAGATTCAAACTGAAACCGCTGCCTGAAGTACTTTTCTACCAAAAACTGCTTCAGAAGAAGAAAATACATCAAAATGGTAGAATTTAGTAAAAGTATGCAAAGAGGACCAAGTTGCTGCTTTGCAGATCTGGTCAACCGAAGCTTCATTCCTAAACGCCCAGGAAGTAGAAACTGACCTAGTAGAATGAGCTGTAATTCTCTGAGGCGGAGTTTTACCCGACTCAACATAGGCAAGATGAATTAAAGATTTCAACCAAGATGCCAAAGAAATGGCAGAAGCTTTCTGGCCTTTTCTAGAACCGGAAAAGATAACAAATAGACTAGAAGTCTTACGAAAAGATTTCGTAGCTTCAACATAATATTTCAAAGCTCTAACAACATCCAAAGAATGCAACGATTTCTCCTTAGAATTCTTAGGATTAGGACATAATGAAGGAACCACAATTTCTCTACTAATGTTGTTGGAATTCACAACTTTAGGTAAAAATTCAAAAGAAGTTCGCAACACCGCCTTATCCTGATGAAAAATCAGAAAAGGAGACTCACAAGAAAGAGCAGATAATTCAGAAACTCTTCTGGCAGAAGAGATGGCCAAAAGGAACAAAACTTTCCAAGAAAGTAATTTAATGTCCAATGAATGCATAGGTTCAAACGGAGGAGCTTGAAGAGCTCCCAGAACCAAATTCAAACTCCAAGGAGGAGAAATTGACTTAATGACAGGTTTTATACGAACCAAAGCTTGTACAAAACAATGAATATCAGGAAGAATAGCAATCTTTCTGTGAAAAAGAACAGAAAGAGCAGAGATTTGTCCTTTCAAAGAACTTGCGGACAAACCCTTATCTAAACCATCCTGAAGGAACTGTAAAATTCTCGGTATTCTAAAAGAATGCCAGGAAAAATGATGAGAAAGACACCAAGAAATATAAGTCTTCCAGACTCTATAATATATCTCTCGAGATACAGATTTACGAGCCTGTAACATAGTATTAATCACAGAGTCAGAGAAACCTCTTTGACCAAGAATCAAGCGTTCAATCTCCATACCTTTAAATTTAAGGATTTCAGATCCTGATGGAAAAAAGGACCTTGTGACAGAAGGTCTGGTCTTAACGGAAGAGTCCACGGTTGGCAAGAGGCCATCCGGACAAGATCCGCATACCAAAACCTGTGAGGCCATGCCGGAGCTACCAGCAGAACAAACGAGCATTCCTTCAGAATCTTGGAGATTACTCTTGGAAGAAGAACTAGAGGCGGAAAGATATAGGCAGGATGATACTTCCAAGGAAGTGATAATGCATCCACTGCCTCCGCCTGAGGATCCCGGGATCTGGACAGATACCTGGGAAGTTTCTTGTTTAGATGGGACGCCATCAGATCTATTTCTGGAAGTTCCCACATTTGAACAATCTGAAGAAATACCTCTGGGTGAAGAGACCATTCGCCCGGATGCAACGTTTGGCGACTGAGATAATCCGCTTCCCAATTGTCTACACCTGGGATATGAACCGCAGAGATTAGACAGGAGCTGGATTCCGCCCAAACCAAAATTCGAGATACTTCTTTCATAGCCAGAGGACTGTGAGTCCCTCCTTGATGATTGATGTATGCCACAGTTGTGACATTGTCTGTCTGAAAACAAATGAACGATTCTCTCTTCAGAAGAGGCCAAAACTGAAGAGCTCTGAAAATTGCACGGAGTTCCAAAATATTGATCGGTAATCTCACCTCCTGAGATTCCCAAACTCCTTGTGCCGTCAGAGATCCCCACACAGCTCCCCAACCTGTGAGACTTGCATCTGTTGAAATTACAGTCCAGGTCGGAAGCACAAAAGAAGCCCCCTGAATTAAACGATGGTGATCTGTCCACCATGTTAGAGAGTGTCGAACAATCGGTTTTAAAGATATTAATTGAGATATCTTCGTGTAATCCTTGCACCATTGCTTCAGCATACAGAGCTGAAGAGGTCGCATGTGAAAACGAGCAAAGGGGATCGCGTCCGATGCAGCAGTCATAAGACCTAGAATTTCCATGCATAAGGCTACCGAAGGAAATGATTGTGACTGAAGGTTTCGACAAGCTGTAATCAACTTTAGACGTCTCTTGTCTGTTAAAGACAGAGTCATGGACACTGAATCCATCTGGAAACCCAGAAAGGTTACCCTTGTCTGAGGAATCAAAGAACTTTTTGGTAAATTGATCCTCCAACCATGATCTTGAAGAAACAACACAAGTCGATTCGTATGAGATTCTGCTAAATGAAAAGACTGAGCAAGTACCAAGATATCGTCCAAATAAGGAAATACCACAATACCCTGTTCTCTGATTACAGACAGCAGGGCACCGAGAACCTTTGTAAAAATTCTTGGAGCTGTAGCTAGGCCAAACGGCAGAGCCACAAACTGGTAATGCTTGTCCAGAAACGAGAATCTCAGGAATTGATAATGATCTGGATGAATCGGAATATGCAGATATGCATCCTGTAAATCTATTGTGGACATATAATTCCCTTGCTGAACAAAAGGTAAGATAGTCCTTACAGTTACCATCTTGAACGTTGGTATCCTTACATAACGATTCAATATTTTTAGATCCAGAACTGGTCTGAAAGAATTCTCCTTCTTTGGTACAATGAAGAGATTTGAATAAAACCCCATCCCCTGTTCCGGAACTGGAACTGGCATAATTACTCCAGTCAACTCTAGATCTGAAACACATTTCAGAAATGCTTGAGCTTTTACTGGATTTACTGGGACACGGGAAAGAAAAAATCTCTTTGCAGGAGGTCTCAACTTGAAACCAATTCTGTACCCTTCTGAAACAATGCTCTGAATCCAAAGATTGTGAACAGAATTGATCCAAATTTCCTTGAAAAAACGTAACCTGCCCCCTACCAGCTGAGCTGGAATGAGGGCCGCACCTTCATGTGGACTTAGAAGCAGGCTTTGCCTTTCTAGCTGGCTTGGATTTATTCCAGACTGGAGATGGTCTCCAAACTGAAACTGCTCCTGAGGATGAAGGATCAGGCTTTTGTTCTTTGTTGAAACGAAAGGAACGAAAACGATTATTAGCCCTGTTTTTACCTTTAGATTTTTTATCCTGTGGTAAAAAAGTTCCTTTCCCACCAGTAACAGTTGAAATAATGGAATCCAACTGAGAACCAAATAATTTGTTACCCTGGAAAGAAATGGAAAGTAAAGTTGATTTAGAAGCCATATCAGCATTCCAAGTTTTAAGCCATAAAGCTCTTCTAGCTAAAATAGCTAGAGACATAAACCTGACATCAACTCTGATAATATCAAAAATGGCATCACAGATAAAATTATTAGCATGCTGAAGAAGAATAATAATATCATGAGAATCACGATGTGTTACTTGTTGCGCTAAAGTTTCTAACCAAAAAGTTGAAGCTGCAGCAACATCAGCCAAAGATATAGCAGGTCTAAGAAGATTACCTGAACACAGATAAGCTTTTCTTAGAAAGGACTCAATTTTCCTATCTAGAGGATCCTTAAACGAAGTACCATCTGACGTAGGAATAGTAGTACGTTTAGCAAGGGTAGAAATAGCCCCATCAACTTTAGGGATCTTGTCCCAAAATTCTAATCTGTCAGACGGCACAGGATATAATTGCTTAAAACGTTTAGAAGGAGTAAATGAATTACCCAAATTATCCCATTCTTTGGAAATTACTGCAGAAATAGCATTAGGAACAGGAAAAACTTCTGGAATAACCACAGGAGCTTTAAATACCTTATCTAAACGTTTAGAATTAGTATCAAGAGGACCAGAATCCTCTATTTCTAAAGCAATTAGTACTTCTTTAAGTAAAGAACGAATAAATTCCATTTTAAATAAATATGAAGATTTATCAGCATCAACCTCTGAGACAGAATCCTCTGAACCAGAGGAATCATCAGAATCAGAATGATGATGTTCATTTAAAAATTCATCTGTAGGGAGAGAAGTTTTAAAAGATTTTTTACGTTTACTAGAAGGAGAAATAACAGACTGTCACACCCGTATGCAAATCTGAAGAAAAGGAAATAATTTTTTAGTATCAATGGTTAGACCTCAATTGCCGAGACAAAATAGATGTATATTAGTGTAGCAGAAAGTTACTGAAAAATACAATGACAGGATGTATCTTCAATTGTAACACCAAGCTGTGATTTCTATAATGGTGGTGTAAATAGTATTACCCTATAGCTGCCTCATGTGCAGAGGAATGCACTGAGGAAATGCAGCAGGGAAATCGGTTTTACACCCCAGAGGTCAGAATAAAGAAAAATAGGTAAAAACAAAAATAGAATATGATGCACAACAACTATAAAAAATATTCAATAGTTAGTGCAACAATTAATTAAATGAGGTGTGATTGGAAAAAATAAAAATAAAGTATTATAGGAATATATCAATGTTGAATATTATCCAATTAGCTTAAGAACTGAATAGGACTGAAATATTGTTGCAGCATACCACAGCAGAATTAATTATGAAGATTAGGCTTACCGGAGAAACTATTCGTTTGAGAGAGCTGAGTGATACAATGTATTGTTATAGAGCGCTGTGTAGTCCGACTGTGCTGAAGTTGGCGTGTGACGTCACAGCCTCGTGGCTTGCATGAGCGTAATTGTATCCCAGCTGACTGCCGAAGCAGTGTAATCCGGAGCAAAAGAAAAATGACAAAGTGTTAAAGGGCGCTGTGGATAAATAACATAATATAGTTTTACCAAATGCTGAATCGTAGGAAATGTGAACAGTCTTCACTTTGGTAGATTGATCTAGTTGCGTGAATCCGTCTGTTAGGAAACTCAGTACAGAGCAGAAGTTGGCTTGTAGTGTATGAGAGGTATAACTTCAATACTAAGCACTTTGTGAAGTGGGAGGCAACCTTAAATAGGGTGGAGAGGATAAGGTGAGCAGAGAATTAAAGGGATAGTGATTACTGACAGGTAATATGAGAGGAAACCCTGACACAGACATAGCCTTCTTTATGGATTCAGAAACAAAATCTCTTATATTATCAGGAACATTCTGCACCTTAGATGTTGAAGGAACTGCAACAGGCAATGGTACTTTACTAAAGGAAATATTATCTGCTTTAACAAGTTTGTCATGACAATCAATACAAACAACAGCTGGAGGAATAGCTACCAAAAGTTTACAGCAGATACACTTAGCTTTGGTAGATTCAGCACTTGACAGCGATTTTCCTGTAGTATCTTCTGACTCAGATGCAACGTGAGACATCTTGCAATATGTAAGAGAAAAAACAACATATATATAAAGCAAAATTGATCAAATTCCTTAAATGACAGTTTCAGGAATGGGAAAAAATGCCAAAGAACAAGCTTCTAGCAACAAGAAGCAATAAAAAATGAGACTTAAATAATGTGGAGACAAAAGTGACGCCCATATTTTTTCGCGCCAAATAAGACGCCCACATTATTTGGCGCCTAAATGTTTTTTGGCGCCAAAAATGACGCCACATCCGGAACGCCGACATTTTTGGCGCAAAATAACGTCAAAAAATGACGCAACTTCCGGCGACACGTATGACGCCGGAAACGGAAATAGAATTTTTGCGCCAAAAAAGTCCGCGCCAAGAATGACGCAATAAAATGAAGCATTTTCAGCCCCCGCGAGCCTAACAGCCCACAGGGAAAAAGTCAAATTTTAAGGTAAGAAAAATGTTAAATTAAAATGCATTATCTCAAATATGAAACTGACTGTCTGAAAATAAGGAAAGTTGAACATTCTGAGTCAAGGCAAATAAATGTTTGAATACATATATTTAGAACTTTATAAACAAAGTGCCCAACCATAGCTAGGAGTGTCACAGAAAATAAGACTTACTTACCCCAGGACACTCATCTACATATAGCAGATAGCCAAACCAGTACTGAAACGAGAATCAGCAGAGGTAATGGTATATATAAGAGTATATCGTCGATCTGAAAAGGGAGGTAAGAGATGAATCTCTACGACCGATAACAGAGAACCTATGAAATAGACCCCTTAGAAGGAGATCACTGCATTCAAATAGGCAATACTCTCCTCACATCCCTCTGACATTCACTGCACGCTGAGAGGAAAACCGGGCTCCAACTTGCTGCGGAGCGCATATCAACGTAGAATCTAGCACAAACTTACTTCACCACCTCCATCGGAGGCAAAGTTTGTAAAAACTGAATTGTGGGTGTGGTGAGGGGTGTATTTATAGGCATTTTGAGGTTTGGGAAACTTTGCCCCTCCTGGTAGGAATGTGTATCCCATACGTCACTAGCTCATGGACTCTTGCTAATTACATGAAAGAAATGCTTTTTACATTGTAAGGCTCTTTCAGTACAAGAGGTACACAAAGTAAGAGGGGGTTCCACAATGGCCTCTAAACACATAGAACAAATAGTTTCCTCAAGTTCAGACATGTTAAACAGACTAGCAGTAGCCACAATGGACGTTTTTAACCTTATTTGTGGTGTCAAAGAATTTTTAGAAAAAAAATGTACTGCGCCTTTAAACAATAAAAGCGCAATAATTTTTCTGTCTGCACAAAAAAAACTATTTTTAGCACTCAAACATTATACTAAACATTTAAATTTTGCCAAAAATTATTGCACTAGTCGAGCAAAAACTAAATCACCCTGTAAAAAGTCTTTTTATTTAGTAAATATACTTTAAACAACGATAACAGCCCCTGCACCCTGCACAACGATAAGCGCCTACCTGCCCACTGGGTACTCAAAATTGATTCAACAACGATCCGGTGACTGAATCTCAACTTTAGGCCCCACCGGAGCTAGTGCCTGCTGCCTTCTAGTGAGGAGAAACTTCGCGTCAGAGCGTGCAAACTAGGCCCCGCCCACCGTGGGCGTCGCATGATCTTTCTCCATAACCGCCATGTGGGCCTCCTAATGTGTTTACACCACATATCGTTATGCCCTAAATAAACTGACTCCATAAACGCATGGCAAGCGGTTCTAATAAGCCATGTGGTCCCCTGAACTGAAGTTATCGCACACACATTATGCCATACTTAAATATAGAAAGGGTCACAGTTGCCTCTCCCAGTGTCAAGCCCCTATTGAAATACAAACCCATCGTGTTTTTCCGTGTGGAACACCAGTAGTTCTATGGGCTGATTTTATTTTATCGGTATGTGTGCCGGCACGTTCATGAGAGCGTTTAACTATACACCTACATGTACTCTTATTTTGAAGGATTCAGGGTTAAAGTATTGTGTAACTACCAATATGTATCTGAATACCCTGGGATAACCTAGTGTGCATACCGGCATGTCAATACGTCTGTTTAGATGCCCTCCACTGTGTGTTTATGGCGCGATCAGTTTGCATGCTTGGGAGAGTGATACGCGGCTGCTTATTTTATCCCTACATACTAGAGACTTGGAATGCTGGAGATCAGGTTGTGACTTTTTATAAAACAGCTAGTCCAGTTGGTTCAGTTAATGATTTCTTTGGACCGGAAGGACTCATTCTTCATGTTCCCATTCCCTGGGATCATCTTTGGTTCCTATTGATTGTTCTTAAGACAGTCTTTTTTTGTCTGTAGCCCTTTTGGTGGTAGCCGGGATGCAAGAAATCACTGTGGCTTCTTCCTGGACGATAGCTGTTCAGGCTCCTTTTTCCCTTTGGTTTTTCCCACTCTATTGTCTCTCTTTCAAGACTTTGAGGATTGATGATCTAGATCAGATATTTTCTGGTACCCAATCCAGGGTTGTTGGGTTTTTTTTTTGGGGGGGGGTATCATAGATTTGATTTCCTCTAAAATATTCCTGTTAGATCTATGATGATCAGATTTACTTGTCTCTCTTTTCCATATTCTAAACTTTTTTTTCTCATGTTGGCTACCTTGAACATTAGGCTTTTTGTTCACTTTCGCCTCTTTATCTATGGTATGCCTAGCCTATGGTCTGGTCATGATTTCTGATCCAGGGCTCGTGTTTTTTGTGAACATCTTGAGAGTAATGTGTACAAAAATGCCAGCCTTCTAGGCTGGGGAGTAGTTTAGAGTTCCCTGAAGAGCTTAGGGAACATGGTCTCCAGAGTTTTCTGTCCACCCTATTCCATTCTGGAGCGGAGGGCCATCCTTAATGTCCTATGTCGTGACCTCAACTTCTTTTTCGGTGGTCGCGGCCCGGTTTCTCAAATCCTATAAATAAGCATATCTCCTGCGGCCTATAGAGTCATTAGGGGGGAACAAGGAGTCCCCTGGCTATGAAGGTTGTTTCTCGCATCCTTCATTGGGTGGAGTCCCATAATTGTCACATTTCGGCTGTTCATATCCCAGGAGTGGACTATCTGAGCAGACAGGTGTTCCATCCAGGGGAGTGGGCTTTTCACCCAGAGGTGCTCTAAGAGGTAACCTTCAGGTGGGGGGTTCCGGATATAGACCTCATGGCTTCTCGCCACAATTCCAAGTTGCCCATATACAGGTCCAGCTTAACCGTGCTGGACTTGGTTTGTGAGTCTGGTGAAGATGATGTCCTCCCCTCCGTGGAGGTTTGCCGCTGAGGAAGGACCTTCTACTTCAACGTCAGTTTCTTCATCAAAAGATTCTCTGAGGCTGTCTGTGTAGAGATTAAACACTTAGCCCTGTCCAAAAGAGTTTTTTTTCCCGATAGGTTCTTTGTCTCTCTGATCCAGGTTCGTAAACCAGTGACTCTCCAGATGTATCACAAGGTCTGGTGCACCCATTTCTCTTGGTGCGAGTCTCAGGGTTTTCCTTGGCACAAAGTTAGAGTTCCTTGAATTCTTTTGTTTCGCCAAGAGGGTTTGGAGAAAGGTTTGTCTGCCAGTTCTTTAAAAGGGACAGATCTCTGCCCTTTCCATTTAGTTACACAAAAAGTTAGCCATTTTGTCTGTTGCTCCTCCTATTCTGCTACAGGCTCCGTTTGAGCCTATGCATTCTGTTGATATTAAACTTTTATCTTGGAAAGTGTTGTTTTTTGGTGGCTATTTCTTCTGCTCGAGTTTCAGAATTGTCAGCCTTACATTGTGACTCATCTTATTTTCCATGCGGATAAGGCTGTTTTTAGTACTAAATTAGGTTTCCTTCCTAAGGTGGTTTCTGACCGCAATTTTAATTAGGAGATTTTAGTTCCTTCCTTCTGTCCTAATCATTCTTCTCAGAAGGAACGTTTGCTTCACAACCTGGATGTGGTTTGTGCCCTAAGGTTCTATCTCTAGGCTACCAAGGAGTATAGACAATCTTCTTCTTTGGGGTGTTAAAGAGAAAACTGGAGTGTTTAACCCAGTGCTATGTGTGAGCACCTGTGGCTCTTTAAAAAGGGTTACCTAGCTGACCCTGTAAACTAATGTACATAAATCAATATAAGGAACGCCTAAAAGAACAAAAATAACAGACAGACTCTTTCCATCTGAAGAAAAGAAAATGATCAGGTAAGCATAATTTAAGTTTTTCTTCATAAATGGAAAGAGTCCACAGCTGCATTCATTACTTTTTGGAAAACAATACCCAAGCTATAGAGGACACTGAATGCAAAAAACGGGAGGGTACAAGAGGCGGCCCATTCTGAGGGCAACAGGTCTGAAAACCCCAACCCAACAAAATCCCGCTTCGTCCAAAGCCGAGAACAACCTTGAAAAAAAGGAAAAGGACCAAGGACATGGACCCGCCGATAGTCCACAGCCTTGCTAGAGACCGCAGGAACTAGACTCGACTGAGTCAACAGCCTCCAAGAGACACCGTCCCCAGCAGTCGGTCTCCAAACAACACACTTACTAAAGAAAGGGAACAAACTACCGTATTCTTTCACAAACAAGAAAAAGTATGGAGAAACATGATTGTAATTGTAAAGCGTGACTAATCCCCCTTAAGCGACTCAAGGCACTGCTCATTTTATCAACCTCGAAAGGAGGAAAGCTGAGTAGACCTTGCCAGGGATCAAACTTGCAACCCTCGGTTTGCTACAGTCCAGACCCCAGAAATACAGAAACCACGGGATAAGGCCTGGAGTCTGAAACAGAGAGAGGATCTTCTCCTAACACAGTGCAACCGCACTCTAGAAAGCAACTGAAGACGAAGGTCTCCAAGTCGCAAAAAGGTATCTCAGAATACAAAAATATTCAGAATGAAACCTTGTGCAGCAAGCTCAGATTGGTCTGACGAACAACACCTGAAGCAAAAACAAATCTAAAAATGACTCTGAAACTTAAATACTTGCAGGGCAACAGAAAGCAGCTGAAGATAGGATCCTTCAGATTGCTAAGTATCCACTAACCAGCGGATAACGATGCAGACTATCTAACAGCCGCCAGTCCTCCCCACAAATCTTGAATGTGGAGAAAGGAGAAACCTGAATAAGGCTTAATGTACCTCGAATGCTCAGAGGACGAAAAAGCAGAGCAACACCTGACCAGCCCAAGCGACAGACATGTCTGATAGACAGGGGGACAGAAAGACCCCAACCACAAGCCCCCAGGGAATGGAGAGAAAAAGGGGGGACTCACCCACCCCAACAGAGCTCGGGTGCCAACCCAATCCGCTCCTCCAAAATAAGGAACTCCCAAGGAGAACCCCCTAGAACCTGGAACAGAGAAAAGTGCAATAGATCCGTAGGAATAACTGTCATAACTCTCTTAGACAGTCTCTACGTAGAGAGACCAATTTCCAACAGGTGGAACAGAGCCCAAGAGCAGCAGATACTGCCCCTTACAGAAATAAGCCACCTGATCCGGCCTCCTACACACAGGGCAGGACAAGGACCCTCCATAGAGAGGAAACCCCAACTCATAATAAAGATAAACTATCCCCTCCAAAGGGAAGCGCACCGATAAGAACAGCGTACATGTCCACAAGACATGAAGCCATAGTATGATCAAAACACGGACCGAATGAAAAATCATCCAGACACCACTGTTGACCCAACAGAGAGAAAAAAAACTCCCCATAGAGGAGAACATTCCGTCCAAAGGACAAGTCAGGCCTTAAAGTTTATAACCAGTACCCGAAGGTGGATGAGAACTCTGGCCTACCTGCTTGCAAGCCCAATGAGCTAGCCCCTATGTTGAAACATAGGGTCCCTGAAGAAAACTGGGTCATCCCGAACCAGTCCATCGGATCATAAGTCTCCAGACATCCAAGAAGTATCCAAGACAAGAACTCCAGACTTGGGACCCAGAATCAGCCTAGAACTAACAAAACCCTCAGGGAACACAAGATACCCCGTCTGAAGCAATCAGACCTCACAGGGGAGGAGAACCGGGAAACCCGGAGAACGGGTACAGGACTCACTCGTAATTCCCAGCCCAAAGAGAAGAGAACACCCTTAGCCAGAGGTCAACACCCCCCCAGCAAGGTACTAGGCCGCGATAAAGTCAGGCAATTTCTCTAGAGCCTAAAGGCCCCAAGGGTAGCACTAGGGAAATGAAAACGAGAACAGAGTCACCCGAAAGAGAGTAGAAGAAAGGCTAGTCTCCATAATCCCTTCAGATTAACGTTCCAGAGGACCACACCCAAGGGAGAAGAATGCAAAGCATCCTGAACCTAGGCAGAAAAACATCCCCTAAGCAAAAAGCTTGGAAAAAGAGACAACACCTCCAATCGCCCCTGATATGTAGATGACTAACTCCCGAAGGAAGACAGAACCTCACGCCCTTCACTTCCTAATTAAGCGGCCAAAGCTGCCACAAAACTGGACGAAGTCCAGAAAGTCTCGACCCAAAGGAAGAAAACCTCTAAAAGGAATAAGTCCTAAAAAGATAACTCCAAAGAGACCATGAAGGGCAAAACCATAAGAAACGGTGGTATGAAGGACCTAAATCCTTTCAAGTCTCCAACCCACAACGGGAAGGAACACTCTAGTTCCCGAAAAATTCGGAAACGACTTAGCATGTCACCGCAGATCTCAACGGAGTTCCGGCCAACTAGATTGAAAGGTGAATGAGGACTAAACCAATCCCCCATGCCCCTAAGCAACCACGGACCCTCAAGTCCTCTCCGGATGCTAGTTGACGCTTGTAAAACAAGACCATCACAAAATCATATTGTGATCACTAGACGCCCTCATCGGGCCAACCGGACATAAAAAGGTGCCACGTGTCTGAACTTGGCCTCAAAGACAGAAGGATTTGTACCCAGTCAGGGCCAGCCTGAAACCAAGGGCCCCAGCACTGTCAAGGCCACAGAGTGATGAAGAACAGTCAGACAGAATTTTGTAAACAGAGCGAACAAAATTGCTTTAAACCAAATTAAAATCATCCTCACCGGATGAAACTAAAAGATAAGGTAACCCGTAGGTTATCGCCCAGGAAGAATGGACAGACCCACAGGACCAGCCCAACAGAGGTCCGAGACTTCCAAGCTCAGAACTGGAAAAGGATACACAAATAACAGACAATAAGAAGATTACTTCATCCACTTATGTCTATGTATGCAAGCCAGTCGAAGAGTAAGACTAAGAATCCCCAGACCCATTGAGAGTGGGATCCTCCAGCAACGCTAAAAATGTGCTTTAGTAGGACACGAAGGCACGCCAGTCTATAACGAAAGGCGCAACATACCTCCGCCGGGACAAAGGAAAACACCGGCCCTGAAGGTTGACCCCCTGAGGCCTTAGGGGCAATTGCTCCTCCAGAAGGCTGAACTGGACCAGGCGATCCTACGCCTGACGAGCCCCGGTTAACGAAACACGGTCAATATCGTAAGCACACTCCTGGGAGGTGCAGATGCACCAGCGCCAAAGATATGGCCATGCAGAACCGTGTCGTAACCTTCGGTGGGAACAGGCCACACTCCCTAGAAAGGATAAGTAGCGTTTGGGTTACTTGCATGAGTAGTAAGAGTTTATGGTAGGGAACTCATCTCGTGAGAAATAGAATCCCCTGAGACGGATGGCTCAGTGGGCACCCAATTCCCTGATCCCGATGAACGGAGCACTCTAAAACGGCATTCTGAACATAACTGAAGGGCATGTATCACCTTGGGCAATTCATATTCTTCGCAAGAAGTAGAGTCTGAATAAGAGACATCCGTCTCCAAGAATACTCCATAACTGGGACACTGCCATCTCCAGAGAACCAGACACCAGCGGACCAGGATTTCTCCGTTGCCACGTGGTCAGGAAAACGGAAATGGGGTCACAAGGTAACCGCAGAGGCTGCGTCACTAAACATAGGCCGTTATGTTTTAAAATAGCCATGAGCCGTAGCAACACTACACAGTAGCAGACAGAATCAGATAACAAACATGATTACAAACCCCCCTGTTCAATAATCCCCCTCAGGAGATATTAACCCTTGATTCCTAGATACAAAAAGGAGTGTCACTGAGACCCTATGTTAAAGTTATCCCCGAAAGGTTGTAGCCCCTCTCGGATAAACAGTTGAAATTACAATACATTCATGATGAAAGTAAAATTAAACGAACTTACCGGAATCTACACCATGGAACACTCATATAGTAGCGTAGCTTATGCCATGGACTTGCGAGAAAAAAAGCAGACAGCGAAACTCGTCAACGCTGATTGCTTGTGGAGCCGTTAATATGAGTCGGGATGGTTTTGCAGAAAGACTCTCCCTGCATCTCCGGACTCTAACTTTCACCCATGCTTTCACTGAGAGGCTGGCAGGACTACTTAAAACTCCAGTCCCATGCCAAAGAGTACTACCCTCCATAAGAGACGATCGAAAACTTCTGACACTTCTCTGCCAACCTCCTGGGACGAAAGGCAAAGAATGACTGAGGGATGAGGGAAGTGGGTTCCTCTTTCTTTTTCTTATTCTCTCGGCTGAATGACTGGGGAGTATGGGAAGTGGGAGGGATACTTAAGCTTTGCTGGGGTGTCTTTGCCTCCTCCTAGTGGCCAGGAGCTGCATTTTCCCACATTAATTGAATGGGAAAGAAAATAATTTATCAAGTAAGCATAAATTTTGGTTTTGTGCATCATAGCCCTTTAAGGTAGGAAATCTCTGCTATATGGTTATTCTTTTGTAGAGGCACAGCCATGCTTCATGTGACATGTATTAGGCCAGTAGCACAAGGCTCAGCTTCACGTTAGGACCCATTTAGCACAAGGCTCAGCTTCACGTTAGGACCCATTTAGCACAAGGCTCAGCGGCACTTTACGACCCATTTAGCACAAGGCTCAGCGGCAGTCAGCGGCACGTTACGACCCATTTAGCACAAGGCTCAGCGTCATGTTAGGACCCATTTAGCACAAGGCTCAGCTTCACGTTAGGAACCATTTAGCACAAGGTTCAGCTTCACGTTAGGACCCATTTAGCACAAGGCTCAGCTTCACGTTAGGACCCATTTAGCACAAGGCTCAGCTTCACGTTAGGACCCATTTAGCACAAGGCTCAGCTTCACGTTAGGACCCATTTAGCACAAGGCTCAGCTTCACGTTAGGACCCATTTAGCACAAGGCTCAGCTTCACGTTAGGACCCATTTAGCACAAGGCTCAGCTTCACGTTAGGACCCATTTAGCACAAGGCTCAGCTTCACGTTAGGACCCATTAAGCACAAGGCTCAGCTTCACGTTAGGACCCATTTAGCACAAGGCTCAGCTTCACGTTAGGACCCATTTAGCACAAGGCTCAGCTTCACGTTAGGACCCATTTAGCACAAGGCTCAGCTTCACGTTAGGACCCATTTAGCACAAGGCTCAGCTTCACGTTAGGACCCATTTAGCACAAGGCTCAGCTTCACGTTAGGACCCATTTAGCACAAGGCTCAGCTTCACGTTAGGACCCATTTAGCACAAGGCTCAGCTTCACGTTAGGACCCATTTAGCACAAGGCTCAGCTTCACGTTAGGACCCATTTAGCACAAGGCTCAGCTTCACGTTAGGACCCATTTAGCACAAGGCTCAGCTTCACGTTAGGACCCATTTAGCACAAGGCTCAGCTTCACGTTAGGACCCATTTAGCACAAGGCTCAGCTTCACGTTAGGACCCATTTAGCACAAGGCTCAGCTTCACGTTAGGACCCATTTAGCACAAGGCTCAGCTTCACGTTAGGACCCATTTAGCACAAGGCTCAGCTTCACGTTAGGACCCATTTAGCACAAGGCTCAGCTTCACGTTAGGACCCATTTAGCACAAGGCTCAGCTTCACGTTAGGACCCATTTAGCACAAGGCTCAGCTTCACGTTAGGACCCATTTAGCACAAGGCTCAGCTTCACGTTAGGACCCATTTAGCACAAGGCTTAGCTTCATGTTAGGAACCATTTAGCACAAGGCTCAGCTTCACGTTAGGAACCATTTAGCACAAGGCTCAGCTTCATGTTAGGAACCATTTAGCACAAGGCTTAGCTTCATGTTAGGAACCATTTAGCACAAGGCTCAGCTTCATGTTAGGAACCATTTAGCACAAGGCTCAGCTTCACGTTAGGACCCATTTAGCACAAGGCTCAGCTTCATGTTAGGACCCATTTAGCACAAGGCTCAGCTTCACGTTAGGACCCATTTAGCACAAGACTCAGCTTCATGTTAGGAACCATTTAGCACAAGGCTCAGCTTCAGGTTAGGAACCATTTAGCACAAGGCTCAGCTTCACGTTAGGACCCATTTAGCACAAGGCTCAGCTTCATGTTAGGAACCATTTAGCACAAGGCTCAGCTTCATGTTAGGAACCATTTAGCACAAGGCTCAGCTTCATGTTAGGACCCATTTAGCACAAGGCTCAGCTTCATGTTAGGACCCATTTAGCACAAGGCTCAGCTTCATGTTAGGAACCATTTAGCACAAGGCTCAGCTTCATGTTAGGACCCATTTAGCACAAGGCTCAGCTTCATGTTAGGAACCATTTAGCACAAGGCTCAGCTTCATGTTAGGAACCATTTAGCACAAGGCTCAGCTTCACGTTAGGAACCATTTAGCACAAGGCTCAGCTTCACATTAGGAACCATTTAGCACAAGGCTCAGCTTCACGTTAGGAACCATTTAGCACAAGGCTCAGCTTCACGTTAGGAACCATTTAGCACAAGGCTCAGCTTCACGTTAGGAACCATTTAGCACAAGGCTCAGCTTCATGTTAGGAACCATTTAGCACAAGGCTCAGCTTCATGTTAGGACCCATTTAGCACAAGGCTCAGCTTCATGTTTGGAACCATTTAGCACAAGGCTCAGCTTCACGTTAGGAACCATTTAGCACAAGGCTCAGCTTCATGTTAGGAAGCATTTAGCACAAGGCTCAGCTTCATGTTAGGAACCATTTAGCACAAGGCTCAGCTTCACGTTAGGAACCATTTAGCACAAGGCTTAGCTTCACGTTAGGATCCATTTAGCACAAGGCTCAGCTTCATGTTAGGAACCATTTAGCACAAGGCTCAGCTTCATGTTAGGAACCATTTAGCACAAGGCTCAGCTTCACGTTAGGACCCATTTAGCACAAGGCTCAGCTTCATGTTAGGAACCATTTAGCACAAGGCTCAGCTTCACGTTAGGACCCATTTAGCACAAGGCTCAGCTTCACGTTAGGACCCATTTAGCACAAGGCTCAGCTTCATGTTAGGACCCATTTAGCACAAGGCTTAGCTTCACGTTAGGACCCATTTAGCACAAGGCTCAGCTTCACATTAGGAACCATTTAGCACAAGGCTCAGCTTCACGTTAGGACCCATTTAGCACAAGGCTCAGCTTCATGTTAGGAACCATTTAGCACAAGGCTCAGCTTCACGTTAGGAACCATTTAGCACAAGGCTCAGCTTCATGTAAGGAACCATTTAG